>NC_091978.1:6521428-6558928 GCF_044704955.1 Pristiophorus japonicus
CAGCCCACACTGTGCGATATGTGTGAGCACTGGGTCCGTGCAGCAGAGCTGGTCTCCAGTCCTGGTTAACCCTTGCCACTGGACCAAGACCTCGCTCTGTCAAGCCCGTGTGGTGGCTGGTGTGCAACGGTCACCCCACGTTAAAAAAATCCACCCACAGACATCTTCTACCCTTCAGGATGTAGTTCGGGATCTGGAATATTAGGTCCTTCACTGAAACACCTGTGAACATCCCTTTTTAGCGTGGAAGCAAGTCATCCTCAATACAAAGGACTGCCTATGATGATGAATTGCCCTTGAAGAAGCTTGACAAGGTGGATGCAGAGAGGATGTTTCCACTGATGGGGGAGACTAGAACTAGAGGGCATAATCTTAGAATAAGGGGCCGCCCATTTAAAACTGAGATGAGGAGGAATTTCTTCTCTCAGAGGGTTGTAAATCTGTGGAATTCGCTGCCTCAGAGAGCTGTGGAGGCTGGGTCACTGAATAAATTTAAGACAGAAATAGACAATTTCTTAACCGACAAGGGGATAAGGGGTTATGGGGAGCGGGCAGGGAAGTGGAGCTGAGTCCATGATCGGATCAGCCATGATCTTATTAAATGGCGGAGCAGGCTCAAGGGGCCGAAAGGCCTACTCCTGCTCCTATTTATATGTTTTTATTGAGAAGGTGGTGGTGAGCCGCCTTCTTGAACCGCTGCAGTCCGTGTGGTGAAGGTGCTCCCACAGTGCTGTTAGGGAGGGAGTTCCAGGATTGTGACCCAGTGACGATGAAGGAACAGCCGATATATTTACAAGTCAGGATGGTGTGTGACTTGGAGGGGAACATGGAGGAGGTGGTGTTCCCATGCGCCTGCTGCCCTTGTCCTTCTAGGTGGTAGAGGTCGTGGGTTTGGGAGGTGCTGCCGAAGAAGCCTTGGCGAGTTGCTGCAGTGCATCTTGTAGATGGTGCACACTGCAGCCAGGGGGCGCCGGTGGTGGAGGGAGTGTGTGTTGAAGGTGGTGGATGGGGTGCTGATCAAGCAGGTAATGCTGGGAAGATGTTTGCCCCGGGCTGGGGGGTCTAGAACCAGGGGTCACAGTCTCAGAATAAGGGGTCGGCCATTTAGGAGTGCGATGAGGAGAAATTTCTTCACTCAGAGGGTGGTGAATCTTTGGAATTCTCTATCCCAGAGGACTGTGGAGGCTCAGTCTTTGAGTATATTCCAGACAGAGATCGATAGATTTTTGGATACTAAGGGAATCAAGGAATTATAGAATCATAGAAACTTACAGCACGGAAGGAGGCCATTCGGCCCATCGTGTCCGCGCCGGCCAACAAGAGCTATCCAGCCTAATCCCACTTTCCAACTCTTGGTCTGTAGGTTACGACAATTCAGGTGCACATCCAAGTACTTTTTAAATGTGGTGAGGGTTTCTGCCTCTACCACCCTTTCAGGCAGTGAGTTCCAGACCCCCACCACCCTCTGCGTGAGGAAATTTCCCCTCAAATCCCCTCTAAACCTTCCCCCCAATTACTTTAAATACATGTCCCCTGGCTGTTGACCCCTCTGCTAAGGGAAACAGATCCTTCCTATTCACTCTATCCAGGCCCCTCATCATTTTATACACCTCAACGAGGTCTCCTCTCGGCCTCCTCTGCTCCAAGGAAAACAGACCCAGCCTATCCAATCTGTCCTCAAAGCTAATATTCTCCAGTCCAGCCAACATCCTCGTAAATCTCCTCTGCACCCTATATGGGGATCGGGTGGGACAGTGGAGTTGAGGTCGAAGATCAGCCATGATCTTATTGAATGGCGGAGCAGGCTCGAGGGGCCGAATGGCCTACTCCTGCTCCTAATTCTTATGTTCTTATGCTCTAAGCGGGCTGCTTTGTCCTGGATGGTGTCGAGCTTCTTGAGTGTTGTTGGAGCTGCACTCATCCAGGGAAGTGGAGAGTATTCCATCACATTCCTGACTTGTGTCTTGTAGATGGTGGAAAGGCTTTTGAGGAGTCAGGAGGTGAGACACTCACCGCCTTAACCTTCATGGTGATTGAGGTGGCGGGTTTGTGCTTCCGGAGGAGGTTATTCGGCCGGGGTGGGTGGGTAAAAGAAGAGAACAAGTCTGCGTTCTGTGAAGCTTTCATTTCAAGTGCTCGTGATTCAGGCTTCAATCAGACGCCTTTGTGCGGACAGGCGGGCGAGAGCTCAGTGTCTCAACCATGGCCTATCGCCCTGGCAACGCTGGCCGCTGGGAAGGGCGGAGTCCCGCAGGCCCCCAGCTTTGCTAGGCCAGGAAGGATAACCGACGAATGAATGATGGATCACAGCGTCTTCTTGGTGAGATCCTGTGTGCTTCACTCTGAGCAGCAAAACATTTGGGACCCTTGACGTTACCTGTCCCATTAAACCATCCCCCACGCAATAGAAAATAGGTGCAGGAGTAGGACATTCGGCCCTTCGAGCCTGCACTGCCATTCAATATGATCATGGCTGATCATTCACCTCAGTACCCCACTCCTGCCGTCTCTCCATACCCCTTGATCCCTTTAGGTGTAAGGGCCACATCTAACTCCCTTTTGAATATGTCCAACAAACTGGCCTCAACAACTTTATGTGGGAGAGAATTCCACAGGTTCACAATGAGTGAAGAAGTTTCTCCTCATCTCGGTCCTAAATGGCTTACCCCTTATCCTTAGACTGTGTCCCCTGGTTCTGGACTTCCCCAACATCGGGAACATTCTTCCTGCATCTAACCTGTCCAGTATCGTCAGAAATTTTATATGTTTCTATGAGATCTCCTCTCATTCTTCTAAATTCCAGTGAGTATAAGCCTAGCCGATCCAGTCTCTCCTCATATGTCAGTCCTGCCATCCCGGGAATCAGTCTGGTGAACCTTCGCTTCACTCCCTCAATAGCAAGAATGTCCTTCCTCAGATTAGGAGACCAAAACTGCACACAATATTCCAGGTGTGGTCTCACCAAGGCCCTGTACAGCTGCAGTAAGACTTCACTGCTCCTACATTCAAATCCCCTCGTGATGAAGGCTAGCATGCCATGCCATTCGCTTTCTTAACCGCCTGCTGTACCTGCATGCCTACCTTCAATGACTGATGTATCATGACACCCAGGTCTCGTTGCACCTCCCCTTTTCCTAATCTGTCAGATAATAATCTGCCTTCCTGTTTTTGCCACCAAGTGGATAATCTCACATTTATCCATATTATACTGCATCTGCCATGCATTTACCCATTCAATTGCAGCCTCCTCACAGATCACACCGCCACCCAGCTTAGTGTCATCTGCAAACTTGAAGCTATTACATTCAATTCCTTCATCTAAATCATTAATGTATATTGTAAATAGCTGGGATCCCAGCACTGAACCTTGCGGCACCCCACTAGTCACTGCCTGTCATTCTGAAAAGGATCTGTTTATTCCCACTCTTTGCTTCCTGTCTGCCAACCAGTTCTCTCTCCACGTCAATACATTACCCCCAATACCATGTGCCTTAATTTTACACACTAATCTCTTGTGTGGGACCTTGTCAAAAGCCTTTTGAAAATCCAAATACACCACATCCACTGGTTCTCCCTTATCCACCCTATTGTTACATCCTCAAAAAGCTCTAGAAGATTTGTCAAGCATGATTTCCACTGGTAGGGGAGACTAGAACTAGGGGGCACAGCCTCAAAATACGGGGGAGCCAATTTAAAACCGAGTTGAGAAGGAATTTCTTCTCCCAGAGGGTTGTGAATCTGTGGAATTCTCTGCCCATGGAAGCAGTTGAGGCTAGCTCATTGAATGTATTCAAATCACAGATAGATAGATTTTTAACCAATAAGGGAATTAAGGGTTACGGGGAGCGGGCGGGTAAGTGGAGCTGAGTCCACGGCCAGATCAGCCATGATCTTGTTGAATGGCAGAGCAGGCTCGAGGGGCTAGATGGCCTACTCCTGTTCCTAATTCTTATGTTCTTATATATTTGTCAAGCATGATTTTCCTTTCATAAATCCATGCTGACTTGGACCGATTATGTCACTGCTTTCCAAATGCGTTGCTATTACATCTTTAATAATTGATTCCAGCATTTTCCCCACCACCGATGTCAGGCTAACCTGTCTATAAATCCCTGTTTTCTCTCTCCCTCCTTTTTTTAAAAGTGGAGTTACATTAGCTACCCTCTAATCCATAGTAACTGAACCAGAGTCCATGGAATGTTGGAAAATGACCACCAATGCATCTACTATTTCTAGGGCCACTTCCTAAGTACTCTGGGATGCAGACTATCAGGCCCTGGGGATTTATATGCCTTCAGTCCCTTCAATTTCCTGAACATCATTTCCTGACTAATGAGGATTTCCCTCAGTTCCCCCTTCTCGCTAGACCTAGTATTTTCGGGAGGTTATTCGTGTCTTCCTTAGTGAAGACAGAACCAAAGTATTTGTTCCCTTGGTCTGCCATTTCTTGTTCCCCATTATGAATTCCCCTGAATCTGACTGCAAGGGACCTACGTTTGTCTTCACTAATCTTTTTCTCTTCACATATCTATAGAAGCTTTTGCAGTCAGTTTTTATGTTCCCAGCAAGCTTACTCTCATACTCTATTTTCCCCCTCCTAATTAAACCTTTGTCCTCCTCTGCTGAATTCTAAATTTCTCTCAGTCCTCAGGTTTGCTGCTTTTTCTGGCCAATTTATATGCCTCTTCCTTGGATTTAACACTTTCCCTAATTTCCCTTGTTAGCCACGGTTGAGCCACCTTCCCTTTTTTATTCTTACGCCACACAGGGATGTACAATTGTTGTAGTTCATCCATTTAATATTTAAATGTCTGCCATTGCCTATCCACCGTCAAACCTTTAAGTATCCTTTTCCAGTCTATCCTAGCCAATGCACACCTCATACCGTTAAAGTTTCCTTTCTTTAAGTTCAGGACACTAGTCTCTGAATTAACTGTGTCACTCTCCATCTTAATAAAGAAATCTACTATATTATGGTCACTCTTCCCCAAGGGAAGACCAGATTGCTAATTAATCCTCTCTCATTATACAAGACTCAGTCTAGGATGGCTTGCTCTCCAGTTGGTTCCTCGACATATTGGTCTAGAAAACCATCCGTAATACACTCCAGGAAATCCTCCTCCACAGTATTGCTACCTGTTTGGTTAGCCCAATCTATATGTAGTTTAAAGTCACCATGATAACTGCTGTACCCTTATTGCACATGTCCCTAATTTCCTGTTTGGTGCCATCCCCAATCTCCCTACCACTGTTTGGTGGTCTGTACACAACTCCCACTAATGTTTTCTGCCCTTTAGTGTTTCGCAGCTCTACCCATATAGATTCCACATCATCCACGCTAATGTCCTTCCTTACTATTGCGTTAATTTCCTCTTTAACCAGTAACGCTACACCACTCCTTTTCCTTCCTGTCTGTCCTTCCTGAATATTGAATACCCCTGGATGTTGAGTTCCCTGCCTTGGTTACCTTGCAGCCATGTCTCCGTAATCCCAATCACATCATATCCATTAACAGCTGTCTGCGCAGTGAACTCATCCACCTTATTACAAATGCTCCTCGCATTGAGACACAGAGCCTTCAGGCTTATCTTTTTAACACTCTCTGTCCTTTTAGCATTATGTTGTAATGTGGCCCTTTTTGATTTTTGCCCTTGATTTCTCTGCCCTCCACTCTTGCTTTTCTCCTTCCTACCATTTGCTTCTGCCGCCTTTTTACTTCCCTCTGTCTCCCTGCATAGATTCCCATCCCCCTGCCATATTAGTTTAAGCCCTCCCCAACTTCACTAGCAAACAGTCCCCCGAGGACATAGGTTCTGGTCCTGCCCAGGTGCAGACTGTCCGGTTTGTACTGGTCTCACCTCCCCCAGAACCAGTTCCAATGTCCCAGGAATTTGAATCCCTCCCCCTTGCACCACTCCTCAAGCCACGTATTCATCTGAGCTATCCTGCGATTCCTACTCTGACTAGCACGTGGCAGTGGTAGCAATCCTGAGATTGCTACCTTTGAGGTCCTACTTTTTAATTTAACTCCTAGCTCCCTAAATTCAGCTTTTAGGACCTCATCCCATTTTTTTACCTACATCGTTGGTACCTATATGTACCACAACAACTGGCTGTTCACCCTCCCCCTCCAGAATGCCCTGCAGCCGCTCCGAGACTTCCTTGACCCTTGCACCAGGGAGGCAACATACCATCCTGGAGTCTCGTTTGTGACTACAGAAATACCTATCTATTCCCTTTACAATAGAATCCCCTATCACTGTAGCTCTCCCACTCATTTTCCTGCCCTCCTGTGCAGCAGAGCCACCCTTGTGCCATAAACCTGGCTGCTGTTGCCTTCCTCTGATGAGCCATCTCCCCCAACAGTACTCAAAACGGTGTATCTGTTTTGGAGGGAGATGATGCAGGGGATCCCTGCAGTACCTTCCTTCCGATGCTCTTCTTGATGGTCACCCATTCCTTATCTGCCTTTGTAACCTTTACCTGCGGTGTGACCAACTCATTAAACATGCTATTCATGACGTCCTCAGCATCGCACATGCTCCAGAGTGAATCCACCCGCAGCTCCTGTGCCGCAATGCGGTCTGTCAGGAGCTGCAGCTGGATACACTTCCTGCACATGTAGTTGTCAGGGACACTGGAAGCTTCCCTGACTTCCCACATAGCACAGGAGGAGCATGACACTGATCTGGGCTATCCACCAATGACTTAACCCTTAAATTAACCTCATTGGTAACAACGCCAAAGTTTTCTTACTGATAAGAAAAGAAAAAGATAAAGAAAAAAGAAAAAAGAAAAATTACTCACCAATCCATCAGCCAATCACTTACCCGCTTGGCTGTGATGTCACACTCGATTTCTTTGCACTTCTTTTTTGACTTCTGAACCTGAACTTTCTCTTCCTCTATTGAGCTGCTCTCCCGAATGCTGCCCTTTTATGGGCCTCACTCTCCCTCTGTTGAACTGCTCTCCCGAGTAAAACTACAGAGTAAAGCTCGCTCAACACTGTCCCATCAAACACTCCCAGGGCAGGTACAGCACGGGATTTGATACAGAGTAAAGCTCCCTCTACACTGTCACATCAAACACTCTCAGGGCAGGTACAGCACGGGATTAGATACAGAGTAAAGCTCCCTCTACACTTTCCCATCACGCACTCCCTGAGCAGGTACAGCACGGATTAGATACAGAGTAAAGCTCCCTCTACACTGTCCCATCAAACACTCCCAGGGCAGGTACAGCACGGGGTTAGATACAGAGTAAAGCTCCCTCTACACTGTCCCATCAAACACTCACAGGGCAGGTACAGCACAGGGTGAGATACAGTGTAAAGCTCCCTATAAACTGTCCCATCAAACACTCCCAGGGCAGGTACAGCACGGGTTGGATACAGAGTAAAGCTCCCTCTACACTGTCCCATCAAACACTCCCAGAGCAGGTACAGCACGGGTTGGATACAGAGTAAAGCACACTCCCAGGGTCTGATGGTCTGCATCCCAGAGTACTTAAGGAGGTGGCCTTGGAAATAGCAGATGCATTGACAGTCATTTTCCAACATTCCATCGACTCTGGATCAGTTCCTATGGAGTGGAGGGTAGCCAATGTAACCCCACTTTTTAAAAAGGATGGAGAGAGAAAACAGGGAATTATAGACCGGTCAGCCTGACATCAGTAGTGGGTAAAATGATGGAATCAATTATTAAGGATGTCATAGCAGCGCATTTGGAAAGAGGTGACATGATAGGTCCAATTCAGCATGGATTTGTGAAAGGGAAATCATGCTTGACAAATCTTCTGGAATTTTTTGAGGATGTTTCCAGTAGAGTGGACAAGGGAGAATCAGTTGATGTGGTGTATTTGGACTTTCAGAAAGCTTTCGACAAGGTCCCACACAAGAGATTAATGTGCAAAGTTAAAGCACATGGGATTGGGGGTAGTGTGCTGACATGGATTGAAAACTGGTTGGCAGACAGGAAGCAAAGAGTAGGAGTAAATGGGTACTTTTCAGAATGGCAGGCAGTGACTAGTGGGGTACCGCAAAGTTCTGTGCTGGGGCCCCAGCTGTTTACATTGTACATTAATGATTTAGACGAGGGGATTAAATGTAGTCTCTCCAAATTTGCGGATGCCACTAAGTTGGGTGGCAGTGTGAGCTGCGAGGAGGATGCTATGATGTTACAGAGTGACTTGGATAGGTTAGGTGAGTTGGCAAATGCATGACAGATGAAGTATAATGTGGATAAATGTGAGGTTATCCACTTTGGTTGTAAAAACAGAGAGACAGACTATTATCTGAATGGTGACAGATTAGGAAAAGGGGAGGTGCAACGAGACCTGGGTGTCATGGTACATCAGTCATTGAAGGTTGGCATGCAGGTACAGCAGGCGGTTAAGAAAGCAAATGGCATGTTGGCCTTCATAGCGAGTGGATTTGAGTACAGGGGCAGAAAGGTGTTACTACAGTTGTACAGGGCCTTGGTGAGGCCACACCTGGAGTATTGTGTACAGTTTTGGTCTCCTAACTTGAGGAAGGACATTCTTCCTATTGAGGGAGTGCAGCGAAGGTTCACCAGACTGATTCCCGGGATGGCGGGACTGACATATCAAGAAAGATTGGATCAACTGGTCTTGTGTTCACTGGAGTTCAGAAGAATGAGAGGGGATCTCATAGAAACGTTTAAAATTCTGACGGATTTATACAGGTTAGATGCAGGAAGAATGTTCCCAATGTTGGGGAAGTCCAGAACCAGGAGTCACAGTCTAAAGATAAGGGTTAAGCCATTTAGGACCGAGATGAGGAGAAACTTCTTCACCCAGAGAGTGGTGAACCTGTGGAATTCTCTACCACAGAAAGTTGTTGAGGCCAATTCACTAAATATATTCAAAAAGGAGTTAGATGAATCCTTACTACTAGGGGGATCAAGGGGTATGGCGAGAGAGCAGGAATGGGGTACTGAAGTTGCATGTTCAGCCGTGAACTCATTGAATGGCGGTTCAGGCTCGAAGGGCCAAATGGCCTACTCCTGCACCTATTTTCTATGTTTCTATGTTTCTAAACATAGAAAATAGGTGCAGGAGTAGGCCATTCGGCCCTTCGAGCCTGCACCACCATTCAATGAGCTCATGGCTGAACATGCAACTTCAGTACCCCATTCCTGCTTTCTCGCCATACACCTTGATCCCCCTAGTAGTAAGGACTACATCTAACTCCTTTTTGAATATATTTAGTGAATTGGCCTCAACAACTTTCACTGACAAGGACATCGGGTAGGCCGTGTGTGGCAAACATGGCTCGTAGGCTTTTGATGGTGGCAGTGGATGAGCTTACAGACATTATTACACATTCAATCCATTTTGAATATGCATCCACAACAACCAAGAACATTTTGCCTAGGAATGGGCCTGCAAAGTCAATGTGGATCCTAGATCACGGTTTGGAGGGCCACAAACTTAGCGGTGCCTCTCTGGGTGCATTGCTCAGTTAAGAGCAAGTGTTGCATTGGTGCACGCAAGACTCTAAGTCTGAGTCGATGCCGGGCCACCACACATGGGATCTGGCTATAGCTTTCATCATTACTATGCCTGGGTGGGTACTGTGTAGGTTGTGTAGGAATGTTTCCCTGCCTTTCTTAGGCAAAACCACGCGATTGCCCCACTAAAGACAGTCCGCCTGTATGCACATTTCGTCTTTGCGCCACTGAAACGGCTTGATCTCTTCATGCATCTCCGCTGGGATGCTGGACCAGCTCCCATGGAGGACACAGTTATTTACAAGGCACAGTAAAGGATCCTGGCTGGTCCAGGTCCAGAACTGGCGGGCTGTAACTGGTGACTTTTCGTTTTCGAATGCATCCATCACCAAGAGTAGGTCTGCAGGCTGTGCCATTTCCACCCCGGTGGTGGCCAATGTTGGCCGACTGAGAGCATCAGCACAGTTCTCTGTGCCTGGTCTGTCGCGGATTACATAGTTGTATGCACACAGTGTGAGCACCCATCTTTGGATGCGGGCAGAGGCATTGGTGTTAATCCCTTTGCTTTCTGAGAATAGCGATATGAGCGGCTTAAGGGCAGTTTCTAGCTCAAACTTGAGACCAAACAGATCCTGGTGCATTTGTTTCACCCCGCAAACGCACGCCAGAGTTTCTTTTTCAATCATGCTGTTGGCCCTTTCGGCCTTGGACAAACTCCTGGACGCATAGGCCCAGTTGCAATGTTCCTGATTCGTTAGTCTGTTGTAACACACCCCCGACCCCATATGACGACGCATAGCAAGCTAGCACTAATCATTTACATGGGTTATACAGAACAAGCGGTTTGCTTGAACACAACAGATTTCTGGCTTTCTCAAAAGCAGCCTCTTGTGAATTCCCCTATACCCAGTCATCTCCCTTGCGTAGCAGCACATGTAGGGGTTCTAGCAAGGTGCTTAACCTGGGTAGGAAATTACTGAAATAGTTGAGGAGTCCCAGGAACGACCGCAGCTCCGTCACGTTCTGTGGTCTCGGTGCGTTCTTGATTTCCTCCGTCTTGACGTCGGTGAGTCTGATGCCGTCTGCCGCGATTCTCTTCCCTGAGAACTCAACCTCTGGCGCAGGAAAACACACTTCGAGCATTTCAACCTGAGTCCCACGCGATCTAGCCGACTTAGAACCTCTTCCAGGTTCTGCAAGTGTTCAATGGTGTCCCGACCTGTCACCATTATGTCGTCCTGGAAGACCACTGTGCAAGGAATCGACTTTAGCAGGCTCTCCATGTTCCATTGGAAAATTGCCACGGCCGAATGAATCCCAAACGGGCATCTGTTGTAGATGAAAAGACCTTTGTGCGTGTTGATGCAGGTGAGACCTTTCGAAGATTCTGCCAGCTCCTGCATCATGTAGGCTGGGGTCAGGTCCAACTTGGTGAACGTCTTTCCTCCAGCCAGGGTCGCAAATAGGTCGTCTGCCTTGGGTAGCAGGTACTGGTCCTGCAGCGAAAAACGGTTAATCGTTACTTTATAGTCCCCACAAATTCTGACCGTGCCATCGCCTTTGGGAACCGGAACAATCGGACTGGCCCACTTGTTGAACACCACTGGCCTGATGATGCCTTCTCGCTGCAGCCTATCCAACTCAATTTCCACTTTCTCTCGCACCATATATGGAACCACCCGTGCCGTGTGGTGGATGGGTTATGTACCGGGAATCAAGTGGATCTGCACCTTGGCCCCCGAGAAACTTCCAAGCCTGGCTCAAACAACGATGGGAACCTGCTCAGCACCTGGGCACATGAGGCGTCATCGACGGACGAAAGCGCTCGGATTTTCTCCCAGTTCCAACGGATTTTTCCCAGCCAGCTTCTGCCGAACAGTGTGGGGCCATCCCCTGGCACAATCCATAGTGGGAGTTCTTGCACTGCTCCATCACAGGAGACTTTTACTGCTGCGCTGCCAATAACAGGGATCAGCTCTTTGGTGTAAGTTCTTAGCTTGGTATGAATGGGACTAAGCTTGGGCCTGTGTACCTTGTTGCACCACAGCCTGTCGAAGGCCTTTTTGCTCATGATAGACTGACTTGCACCCATGTCCAGTTCCATGGATACTGGAATTCCATTCAGTTCAACTTTTAACATGATCGGTGGACATTTCGTGGTGTAGGTGTGTACCCCGTACACTTCTGCCTCCTCGGTTCGAGTCTCGAGTTCAGCATGATCCACCATGGATCGATCCTCCTCTGCAACGTGGTGGTTTGCAGGTTTTGCAGCTCGTCTGCACATTCGCTGGAGGTGTCCCATTGTTCCACAGCCTTTGCACGCTTAGTGTTTGAAGCAGCATTGATGGGCTCGATGATCACCTCCACAGCACCAATGATCACCTCCTCGCATTAACGATTGATGTCGGACTCTGGGTCATCTGAGGTCGTGCAGCTGTAGGCATGTACGTTCTGCCATATGCATTCCTGCCAGAAAACGACGTTACTTTGTGTACAGTACTAGCCGAAACTTCTCTATGCTGTGAAATTTGTTTGGTGTTATCGTTGGTGGACATAAATATCTGGGCTATCGTTATGGCTTTGCTCAGATTCGGTGTTTCAACAGTCAATAGTTTGCGAAGGATAATCTCATGACCAGTATCAAGCACAAAAAGGTCTCTTAGCATTTGGTCACAGAATCTATCGAATTCGCAATGTCCTGCAAGGCACCTTAGTTCGGCAACTTGGCTCGCCACTTCCTGGCCTTCAGTCCGTTGACACATGTAGAATCGATACCTTGCCATCAAAACGCTTTCCTTCGGATTTAGGTGCTCCCGGACCAGCGTACACAGTTCTTCATACGATTTGGTTGTTGGTTTCACTGGAGCTAGAAAATTCTTCATGAGGCCACAGGTTGTTGCCCCACAGACGGTGAGGAGGATCGCCCTTCGTTACGCATTCTCATCCACTTCCAGCTCGTTGGCCACGAAGTATTGGTCGAGTCGCTCCACGAAGGCCTCCCAATCATCACCTTCTGAGAATTTCTCCAGGTACCAACAGTTCTTTGCATTTTCGCGTGGTTGTTCATTATGTCGTCGCCAATTGTTACGCTCACAATAAAGTGATACAACTGAGTACTGTATACAATGTATAAGTGTGACCTTAGCTCCTTTAATTAAACTCCAGAGTGTTGGTACAGCATGGGAGGCCTGCTTATATACAGTGCTCCCAAGGAACGCTGGGATACCTTGGGATGCCAACAGGTAGGCCCTCTGGTGGTGGTATGATACAGGTTGCTAAGGGTTACATACATAACAGCTCCCTCTACACTGTCCCCATCAAACACTCCCAGGGCATGTACAGCACGAGGTTAGATACAGAGTAGAGCTCCCTCTACACTGTCCCATCAAACACTCCCAGGGCAAGTACAGCACGGGGTTAGATACAGAGTAAAGCTCCCTCTACACTGTCCCATCACACACTCCCAGGGCAGGTACAGCATGGGTTAGAAACATAGAAACATAGAAACATAGAAAATAGGTGCAGGAGTAGGCCATTCGGCCCTTCGAGCCTGCACCACCATTCAATAAGATCATGGCTGATCATTCAACCTCAGTACCCCTTTCCTGCTTTCTCTCCATACCCCTTGATCCCTTTAGCCATAAGTGCCATATCTAACTCCCTCTTGAATACATGTAATGAACTGGCATCAACAACTCTCTGCGGTACAGAATTCCACAGGTTAACAACTCTCTGAGTGAAGAAGTTTCTCCTCATCTCAGTCCTAATTGGCTTACCCCTTATCCTTAGACTGTGTCCCCTGGTTCTGGACTTCCCTAACATCAGAAACATTCTTTCTGCATCTAACTTGTCCAGTCCCGTCAGAATTATATATGTTTCTATGAGGTCCCCTCTCATTCTTCTAACCTCCAGTGAATACAAGCCCAGTCGATCCAGTCTCTCCTCATATGTCAGTCCTGCCATCCCGGGAATCAGTCTGGTGAACCTTCGCTGCACTTCCTCAATAGCAAGAACGTCCTTCCTCAGATTAGGAGACCAAAACTAAACACAATATTCAAGGTGAGGCCTCACCAAGATCCTGTACAACTGCAGTAAGACCTCCCTGCTCCTATACTCAAATCCCCTAGCTATGAAGGCCAATATGTCATTTGCCTTTTTCACCATCTGCTGAACCTGCGTGCCAACTTTCAATGACTGATGTACCATGACACCCAGGTCTCGTTGCACCTCCCCTTTTCCTAATCTGCCTCCATTCAGATAATAATCTGCCTTCATGTTTTTGCCACCAAAGTGGATAACCTCACATTTATCCACATACTGCATCTGCCATGCATTTGCTCACTCACCTAATCTGTCCAAGTCACCCTGCAGCCTCTTAGCATCCTCCTCACAGCTCACACCGCCACCCAGCTTAGTGTCATCTGCAAACTTGGAGATATTACACTCAATTCCTTCATCTAAATCGTTAATGTATATTGTAAAGAGCTGGGGTCCCAGCACTGAGCCCTGCGGCACTCCACTAGTCACTGCCTGCCATTCTGAAAAGGACCCGTTTATCCCGACTCTCTGCTTCCAGTCTGCCAACCAGTTCTCTATCCACGTCAGTACATTACCCCCAATACTATGTGCTTTAATTTTTCACACCAACCTCTTGTGCGGGATCTTGTCAAAAGCCTTTTGAAAGTCCAAATACACCACATCCACTGGTTCTCCCTTGTCCACTCTACCAGTTACATCCTCAAAAATTCTATAAGATTTGTCCAGCTTGATTTCCCTTTCATAAATCCATGCTGACTTGGATTGATCCTGTCACTGCTTTCCAAATGCGCTGCGATTTCATCCTTAATAATTGATTCCAACATTTTCCTCGCTACTGATGTCAGGCTAACCGGTCTATAATTACCCGTTTTCTCGCCCTCCTTTTTAAAAAAGTGGTGTTACATTAGCTACTCTCCAGTCCATGGGAACTGATCCAGAGTCGATAGACTGTTGGAAAATGATCACCAATGCATCCACTATTTCTATGGCCACTTCCATAAGTACTCTGGGATGCAGACTATCAGGCCCCGGGGATTATCGGCCTTCAATTCCATCAATTTCCCTAACACAATTTCCTGACTAATAAGGATTTCCTTCAGTTCCTCCTTCTCGCTAGACCCTCAGTCCACTAAGTATTTCCGGAAGGTTATTTGTGTCTTCCTTCGTGAAGACAGAACCAAAGTATTTGTTCAATTGGTCTACCATTTCTTTGTTCCCCATTATAAATTCAACTGATTCTACCTGCAAGGGACCTATGTTTATCTTCACTAATCTTTTTCTCTTCATATTTCTATAGAAGCTTTTGCAGTCAGTTTTTATGTTCCCAGCAAGCTTCCTCTCATGCTCTATTTCCCCCTCCGAATTAAACCCTTTGTCCTCCTCTGCTGAATTCTAAATTTTTCCCAGTCCTCGGGTTTGCTGTTGTTTCTGGCTAATTTATATGCCTCTTCCTTGGATTTAACACTATCCCTAATTTCCCTTGTTAGTCACGGTTGAGCCACCATCCCCGTTTTATTTTTACTCCAGACAGGGATGTATAATTGTTGAAGTTCATCGACGTGATCTTAAAATGTTTGCCATTGCCTATCCACCGTCAACCCTTTAAGTATCATTCGCCAGTCTATCCTAGCCAATTCATGTCTCATGCCATCGAAGTTACCTTTCCTCACGTTCAGGACCTAGTCTCTGAATTTACTGTGATAATATGTAAAATTCTTTATTAAGATGGAGAGTGACGTCACTCTTCACCAAGGGGCCCCGCACAACAAGATTGTTAATCAGTCCTTTCTCGTTACACATTACCCAGTCTAGGATGGCCAGCCCTCTCGTTGTTCCCTCGAAATATTGGTCTAGAAAACCATCCCTAATATACTCCAGGAAATCCTCCTCCACCATATTGCTACCAGTTTGGTTAGCCCAATCTATATGTAGATTAAAGTCACCCATGATAACTGCTGTACCTTTATTGCACACATCCCTAATTTCTTGTTTGATGTTGTCCCCAACCTCACTACTACTGTTTGGTGGTCTGTACACAACTCCCACTAGCGTTTTCTGCTCTTTGGTATTCCGTAGCTCCACCCATACCGATTCCACATCTTCCAAGCTAATGTCCTTCCTTACTATTGCGTTAATTTCATCTTTAACCAGCAATGCAACACCGCCTCCTTTTCCTTTCTGCCTATCCTTCCTGAATGTTGAATACCCCTGGATATTGAGTTCCCAGCCTTGGTCACCCTGGAGCCATGTCTCCGTGATGCCAATTATATCAGATTCGTTAATAGCTGCCTACACGGTTAATTCGTCCACCTTATTATGAATACTCCTCGCAGATACAGAGTAAAGCTCCCACTACACTGTCAAATCAAGCACAACCAGGGCAGTTATGGCAAGGGTTAGATACAGAGTAAAGCTCCCTCTACACTTTCCCATCAAACACTCCCAGGGCAGATACAGCATGGGTTAGATACAGAGTAAAGCTCCCTCTACACTGTCTCATCAAACACTCCCAGGGCAGGTACAGCATGGGGTTAGATACAGAGTAAAGCTCCCTCTACACTGTCCCATCAAACACTCCCAGGGCAGGTACAGCACGGGGTTAGATACAGAGTAAAGCTTCCTCTACACTGTCCCATCAAACACTCCCAGGGCAGGTACAGCACGGGGTTAGATACAGAGTAAAGCTCCCTCTACACTGTCTCATCAAACACTCCCAGGGCAGGTACAGCACGGGGTTAGATACAGAGTAAAGCTCTCGCTACACTGTCCCATCAAACACTCCTAGGGCAGGTACAGCACGGGGTTAGATACAGAGTAAAGCTTCCTCTACACTGTCCCATCAAACACTCCCAGGGCAGGTACAGCACGGGGTTAGATACAGAGTAAAGTTCCCTCTACACTGTCCCATCAAACACTCCCAGGGCAGGTACAGCATGGGTTAGATACAGAGTAAAGCTCCCTCTACACTGTCCCATCAAACACTCCAGGGCAGGTACAGCACGGGTTAGATACAGAGTAAAGCTCCCTCTACACTGTCCCCATCAAACACTCCCAGGGCAGGTACAGCACGGGGTTAGATACAGAGTAAAGCTCCCTCTACACTGTCCCATCAAACACTCCCAGGGCAGGTACAGCATGGGTTAGATACAGAGTAAAGCTCCCTCTACACTGTCCCATCAAACACTCCCAGGGCAGGTACAGCATGAGTTAGATACAGAGTAAAGCTCCCTCTACACTGTCCCATCAAACACTCCCAGGGCAGGTACATCACGGGGTTAGATACAGAGTAAAGCTCCCTCTACACTGTCCCATCAAACACTCCCAGGGCAGGTACATCACGGGGTTAGATACAGAGTAAAGCTCCCTCTACACTGTCCCATCAAACACTCCCAGGGCAGGTACAGCATGAGTTAGATACAGAGTAAAGCTCCCTCTATACTGTCCCATCAAACACTCCCAGGGCAGGTACATCACGGGGTTAGATACAGAGTAAAGCTCCCTCTACACTGTCCCATCAAACACTCCCAGGGCAGGTACATCACGGGGTTAGATACAGAGTAAAGCTCCCTCTACACTGTCCCATCAAACACTCCCAGGGCAGGTACAGCACGGGTTAGATACAGAGTAAAGCTCCCTCTATACTGTCCCATCAAACACTCCCAGGGCAGGTACAGCACGGGGTTAGATACAAATGCCTCTGAAGCTGGTGACGAATGTGGGACCGAGGCGATTGCTGTAATGACAGACACATCCTGTGTGGTCTGGCCTGTTGTAAAGTGGGTGTGAGCAACACCCATTTGTTACACTAATTTACTTTCCTGTCATCAGCCACACAATGGGCGGAGGCTGCGTCAAAGGCAGCCGCTGGTTAATGGAACCTCCCCTCACCTTGCTGCAGATGGCCCCCGGATTGCTCAGGGGGGGGGGCTGCCTACCCTGCCAGCTTCCCTCTGTTTGGGAGCTCGCCATGACACCGGCCCTTTGTCCCGCTTTATGCTCCCTGTTCCTGGATGTCGACGTTCCTCCTTCCCTCCCGTGCCCATCTGCGTGTAGCCTTTTCAGCCCAGCGTGTCAGGGCTCGAGCTGTCTGGGAGCACAGCCCCTGCTCCGAGATCATTCTGCCGGGCTGGTGCACGCCTAGTGGGTCACGGGCAGGCCTGTCGGAGCAGCCTCGGCCTGCCTGGGTTAATATAAGCACATACAAACATAAGAAATAGGAGCTGGAGGAGGCCATTTAGCCCCTCGAGCCTGCTCCGCCATTCAATAAGATCATGGTTGATCCGATCATGGACTCAGCTCCACTTCCCTGCCCACTCCCCATAACCCCTTATTCCCTTATCGGTTAAGAAACTGTCTATCTCTGTCTTAAATTTATTCAATGTCCCAGCTTCCACAGCTCTCTGAGGCAGCGAATTCCACAGATTTACAACCCTCTGAGAGAATAAATTCCTCCTCATCTCAGTTTTAAATGGTCGTCCCTTTATTCTAAGATCATGCCCCCTAGTTCTAGTCTCCCCCATCAGTGGAAACATCCTCTCTGCATCCACCTTGTCAAGCCCCCCTCATAATCTTATACATTTCGATAAGATCACCTCTCATTCTTCTGAATTCCAATGAGTAGAGGCCCAACCTACTCAACCTTTCCTCATAAGTCAACCCCCTCATCCCCGGAATCAACCGAGTGAACCTTCTCTGAACTGCCTCCAATGCAAGTATATCCATTCGTAAACCAAAACTGCACGCAGTATTCCAGGTGTGGCCTCACCAATACCCCGTATAACTGTAGCAAGACTTCCCTGTTAGGAGAGGAGACATGGATCCCGCACGCCCGATCGTGCTCCAGGGACCCACCCCTGCGTAATGTACCCGTCTGAAGTGAGGAGCATCAGCCTTGTGGTGATTCCCCCCCATGCTCGAATAGCCTGAAAGAAAGACTTGCATTTCTATAGTGCCTTTCACGTCCACCAATGCTAAAATGATAAGCCTTGATAAAGTGCAACATCCCCACCGACACCTGGGAGTCCCTGGCCAAAGACCGCCCAAAGTGGAGGAAGTGCATCCGGGAGGGCGCTGAGCACCTCGAGTCTCGTCGCCGAGAGCATGCAGAAAGCAAGCGCAGGCAGCGGAAGGAGCGTGCGGCAAACCAGTCCCACCCACCCGTTCCCTCAACCACTGTCTGTCCCACCTGTGACAGAGACTGTAATTCCCGTATTGGACTGTTCAGTCACCTGAGAACTCACTTTTAGAGTGGAAGCAGGTCTTCCTCGATTTCGAGGGACTGCCTGTGATGATGATGGTGATGTCCTTGTTGATAAGAGGCTCCCGAGGTATGGAAAGTGGTCCACGTTGTCCAGGGCCGCGCCGTGGATCTTGATGACTGGGGGGGGCAGTGCTGTGCGGTGGGGTCAGGTTTGTGGAGGTGCTTTGATTTACGGATGTTTAGTGTAAGGCCCGTGCTTCTGTACGCCTCGGTGAAGGCTTGGAGTCCGGCCTCCGAGTGTGCGCAGACGCAGGCGTCGTCCGCCTACTGTCATTCGATGACGGAGGAACCACAGCTGACGCAGTCTGCTTGCAAACACTGACCTGCCTCTCACATGCTTGGGCGCGGAGCTGGATCAGGCACTGAAGGAGGCCAGCACAAGACCCCAGTGAGGGCCGACCCCTTCAGGAGAGAAGGGGAAAGCAGTGATTGAGATTCAATCAGAGAATGGAGGATACTGACCCACAAAAAAAACTAAACTATGTGACCATCTGGCGTGAGACTCATAGATAACACGTGGCCATGCTCAAATTTTCCGTAAGAACATAAGAATTAGGAGCAGGAGTCGGGAATTCGGCCCCTCGAGCCTGCTCCACCATTCAATGAGATCATGGCTGATCTTCGACCTTAACTCCACTTTCCTGCACTGTCCCCTTCATTACCTGAATATCCAATATCTATCGATCTCCATCTTGAATATACTCTCTGACTGAGCCCCCACAGCCCTCTGGGGTAGAGAATTCCACAGGTTCACCACCCTCTGAGTGAAGAGGTTTCTCCCCATCTCAGTCCTAAATGGCCAACCCCTTATTCTGAGACTGTGACCCCTGTTTCTAGGCTCTTCAGCCCGGGGGGGAAACATCCTCCCTGCATCTACCCTGTCACTCTCCCTCAGAATCTTGTACGTTTCAATGAGATCACCTCTCATTCTGCTAAACTCCAGAGAGTATCGGCCCATTTTACACCAATTTCCCCTCGTAGGAATCAGTCACTCCATCTTACCCAACCTCGCCTGAAGGGTCTCTTAAGTGGGCTACAGTTTCACGCAGATCGATCAACTGAGTCTTCACAGAGGAGTCTCGCCTCTCTCACGCTGTATGTTGCACAGGTAAACCTGTCCAATTCCCCTGTATCACCTGGAGAGTTTACAAGCAGGCCTCTCGACTAACAGCAACAAAACTGTCACCGCGGTGTGGGGGAAAAGAAAGACTTGCGTTTATATAGCGCCTTTCACAACCACCGGATGTCCCGAAGCGCTTTACAGCCAATGAAGCACTTTTGGAGTGTAGCCACTGCTGTAATGTGGGAAACGCGGCAGCCAATTTGCACACAGCAAGCTCCCACAAACAGTAACGTGATAATGACCAGTTCATCTGTCTTTGTTACATCGGTTGAGGGATAAATATTGGCCCCAGGACACAGGGACAACTCCCCCTGCTCTTCTTCGAAATAGTGCAGTGGGATCTTTTACATCCACCTGAGAGAGCAGACGGGGCCTCGATTTAACATCTCATCCAAAAGACGGTACCTCCGACAGTGCAGCGCTCCCTCAGCACTGCACTGGGAGTGTCAGCCTAGATTTATGTGCTCAAGTCCCTGGAGTGGGACTTAAACCCACAACCTTCTGACTCCGAGGTGAGAGTGTTACCCACTGAGCCACAGCTGACACATGAGGGAAGTATGAGGCAGTATTTAAATTAAAGAGCCAGGAAATCACATTTACAAGTGTTTGTTGCATTAGTATAATATTCATTTTTAGAAGAGTCCATTTTCAGATCGACTCTCAGCCAGAGAAACGTGGTACTGTATGAACGATGTGTCAGGATAGGTCCAGCTTTGGTTTGAGTAAATGGCAAGATAGCAGGAACAGCGCGCGTCTGCCCTCTGCTGGTGACTGGTGTTTGTGCAGCAACTTCACAATTGCTGGGCTCGAGGTACACTGACTATTGCTTCCCTTTCTAGCTATCAAAAGCATTAGATCCTTTTGTGATTGTCTGTCTGCTTCCCTCTCAGATACATCTTAAAGCAACACATTACAGGAAAGATGTGATTGCACTAGAGAGGGTACAGAGGAGATTTACGAGGATGTTGCCGGGACTGGAGAATTTTAGCGATGAGGAAAGATTGGATAGGCTGGGGTTGTTTTCTTTGGAACAGAGGAGGCTGAGGGGAGACCTTATTGAGGTGTATAAAATTATGAGGGGCCTAGATAGAGTGGATAGGACAGACCTGTTTCTCTTAGCAGAGGCGTCAACAACCAGGGGGCATTATTTTAAAGTAATTAGTAGGAGGTTTAGAGGAGAGTTGAGGAAAATTTATTTCACCCAGAGGGTGGTGGGGGTCTGGAACTCACGGCCTGAAAGGGTGGTAGAGGCAGAAACCCTCACCACATTTAAAAAGTACAGGTTGAACCTCCCTTATCCAGAATTCCCTTATCCAGAATTCCCTTATCCAGAATTCCCTGATCCAGAACTCCACTATCCAGAACCATTCCCGGCCACCGGCTGGCACATGTACAGAACTCCGACATGAACGAATTGAAGACCTTCCTCGCTGCCGACTCCCGCAATCGCTGGCCTGACCCCCCGCGATCCATCGCACCGCCCCCCCCCCCCCCACAACGATCTCTCTGCCGCACTCCCAGCCCCAAGCCAGCCAGCCCCGATATCCCCTTGCTCAGTACCTGTACCATCCAATTTAGCGTGACCACCCCTCGTCCGGAAAAATCCCTTATCCGGAACAGGCCAGGTCCCGAGAGCTCCGGATATGGGAGGTTCGATCTGTACTTGGATGCGCACCTGAAGTGCCGTAACCTGCAGGGCTATGGACCGAGAGCTGGAAAGTGGGATCAGGCTGGGCTGAACGGCCTGCTTCTGTGCAGTAAATCTCTATGATTTCGATTGAAAGCGGCAACCATTTTGTGCACAGCGAGATCTCACACACAGCAAAAAGACAGAGGTGTGTTTATTTTTGTACACGTGTTTTTGTGCTGGCGAGGGAGGAGTGTTGTGCAACACACCGGGAGGACTCCCTGTGATTGAGGTCGAACCCTCACTCCTTGATTCCAAGTTACCGAATTCAAACAATCCGATAATTCGGAGGTTTCCAGCACTTTGCTGCATTCCCTCAGTTGTTTGGTTCAAATGATTTAACGCGAGTAACACATGTCCTTCGGGCTTTCCCTCGCTGTGCTTTAATCTCATTCTGGGGAACCTCACTGCCAAGGCCGGCATTTATTGCCCGTCCCTAGTTGCCCTGAGGGGTGGCTGGGAGCCGCCTGCTTCTCCAACCCCAGCAAATTTGGGACAACTGAGTGTCCAACTCAGTCACTTCAGAGCCAACCATGTGGGTGTGGGGACTGGAGTCACATAGAGGCCAGACCCCACACGGCAGGTTTCCTTCCCTTTAAGGACATTGGTGAACCAAGTGGGTTTTTTCAACAATACGCTAGTTTCATGGTCACCTTTAGTGAGACCAGCTATTTATTTCTAGATTTTTTTTTAGAAACATAGAAACATGGAAACATAGAAAATAGGTGCAGGAGTAGGCCATTCGGCCCTTCGAGCCTGCACCACCATTCAATAAGATCATGGCTGATCATTCCCTCAGTACCCCTTTCCTGCTTTCTCTCCATACCCCTTGCTCCCCTTAGCCATAAGGGCCATATCTAACTTCCTCTTGAATATATCCAATGAACTGGCATCAATAACTCTCTGCAGTAGGGAATTCCACAGGTTAACAACTCCGAGTGAAGAAGTTTCTCCTCATCTCAGTCCTAAATGGCCTACCCCTTATCCTAAGACTGTGTCCCCTGGTTCTGCATTTCCCCAACATCGGAACAATCTACCCGCATCTAACCTGTCCAGTCCCGTCAGAATCTTATACGTTTCTATGAGATCCCCTCCCATCCTTCTAAACTCCAATGTATAATGGCCCAGTCGATCCAGTCTCTCCTCATATGTCAGCCCTGCCATCCCGGGAATCAGTCTGGTAAACCTTCGCTGCACTCCCTCAATAGCAAGAACGTCCTTCCTCAGATTAGGAGACCAAAACTGAACACAATATTCCAGGTGAGGCCTCACCAAGGCCCTGTACAACTGCAATAAGACCTCCCTGCTCCTATACTCAAATCCCCTCGCTATGAAGGCCAACATGCCATTTGACTTCTTCACCGCCTGCTGTACCTGCATGCCAACCTTCAATGACTGATGTACCATGACACCCAGGTCTCGTTGTACCTCCCCTTTTCCTAATATGCCACCATTCAGATAATATTCTGTCTTCGCGTTGTTGCCCCCAAAGTGGATAACCTCACATTTATCCACATTATACTGCATCTGCCATGCATTTGCCCACTCACCTAACCTGCCCAATTCACCCTGCAGTCTCTTAGCATCCTCCTCACAGCTCACACCGCCACCCAGTTTAGTGTCATCTGCAAACTTGGAGATATTACACTCAATTCCTTCATCCAAATCATTAATGTATATTGTGAAGAGCTGGGGTCCCAGCACTGAGCCCTGCGGCATTCCACTAGTCACTGCCTGCCATTCTGAAAAGGACCCGTTTATCCCGACTCTCTGCCTCCTGTCTGCCAACCAGTTCGCAATCCATGTCAGTACATTACCCCCAATACCATGTGCTTTGATTTTGCACATCAATCTCTTGTGTGGGGCCTTTACACTGAATTCAGGTTCTAAAGCTGCCCATGGTGGGATTACTGGTTGAGCAACATAACCACTACATGGCCACACCTCTCTTGTGTTAGGACATTGCATTATCACAGAATCAGAGAAAGGTTACAGCCACAGAAGGAGGCCATTCGGCCCATCGAGCCCGTGCCGGCTCTCCGCAGGAACAACTCAGCCAGTCCCACTCCCCCCACCCTTTCCCCGTAGCCCTTCAATTTTTTCTCCTTCAAATTTTTATCCAACTCCCTTTTGAAAGCCACGATTGAGTCTGCCTCCACCACCCTCTCGGGCCGTGCATTCCAGATCCTAACCACTCGCTGCGTAAAAATGTTTTTCCTCATGTCGCCTTTGCTTCTTCTGCCAATCGCCTTAAATCTGTGTCCTCTGGTTCCACCAATGGGAACAGTTTCTCTCTCTCTACTCTGTCCAGACCCCTCATGATTTTGAACCCCTCGATCAAATCTCCTCTCAACCTTCTCTGCTCCAAGGAGAACAACCCCAGCTTCTCCGGTCTATCCACGTAACTGAAGTCCCTCATCCCTGGAACCATTCTCGTCAATCGTTTCTGCTCCCTCTCTAAGGCCTTCACATCCTTCCTAAAGTGCGGGGCCCAGAATTGGACACAATACTCCAGCTGGGGGCGAACCAGTGTTTTATACAGGTTCACCATAACTTCCTTGCTGTTGTATTCTGTTCCCCTATTCATAAAGCCCAGGATTCTAAATCCTATAAGCAGCTTTACTCACTGCTCTGTTAACCCGTCCTGCTATGCACAAACACCCCCAGGCCTCTCTGTTCTTGAACCCCCTTTTGGGGGGTTGGGGGGTGTGGGAGTAGGGCGGGGAGGGCGGTTGGCGAGGTGACTAAAAGCTTGGTCACTGAGGTAGGTTTTCTCATCTTCATGTTCAAATCCCTCTAAGGCCTCGCCCCTCCCTATCTCAGTAATCCCCTCCAGCCCCACAACCCCCCCCCCGAGATGTCTGCTGCTCCAGTTCGGGCCGTTTGAGCATCCCTGATTATAATCGCTCCACCGTCGGTGGCCCTGCCTTCAGCTGCCTGGGCCCCAAGCTCTGGAACTCCCTCCCTAAACCTCTCCGCCTCTCCACCTCTCTCTCCTCCTACAAGACGCTCCTTAAAAGCTTTTGGTCATCTGTCCTAATATCTACTTGTGTGACTCGGCCTCAAAGTTTGTTTTATGACACTCCAGTGAAGTACCGTGGGACGCGATAGAAATACATATAAATAAATCTAGTTGTTTTAAGGAGGGCTGTGAGGGAGGAGAGGGTTGTAAATCTGTGGAAGTCGCTGCCTCAGAGAGCTGTGGAGGCTGGGTCATTGAATAAATTTAAGACAGAAATAGACAGTTTCTTAACCGATAAGGGGATAAGGGGTTATGGGGAGCGGGCAGGGAAGTGGAGCTGAGTCCATGGTCAGATCAGCCATGATCGTATTAAATGGCGGAGCAGACTCGAGGGACCGTATGGCCTACTCCTGCTCCTATTTCTGATGTTCTTATGCACTGCAGGGAGGGAATTCTAGATGGTGAGGCTCAGGGGGCTGAATGCACGGCTGACAATGGTGGGGCGAAGGGAGGGGAGGGCGCACAAGAGGCTGGGAGCGTTCTCAGGGGCAGTAGGGCTGAAAGGAGGTTGCAGAGATTGGGTGGGAGCAGGGATGTGTCAGGCCTCCCCAGTGTAGCTGCTCGCTCAGTTAGCGAGCGCCTTGCTCGCGTAGAGGCGAGGGGTTTTAACCCAGGTATCCAGTATAAAAGCCCAACGCTGCTACACTGGAGCAGGCGGCCTGGGCGATCGGTGCCGTGCACGCACCTCATAACCTGCGAGAGCCACAGATTTATTTGGCTGTCAAAAAAGTGATGGGATTTTCATGGCGCAGTGGTCGGATCAGCCCAGCAGAGGGAGACACAGGACCATAAATCAGAAGATGGCCTGCACCCTTTGTGGAAGGATTCTCGGGCAGAGCAGGTAAACCATTGCGTCTCAGTGTGGAGCAAGCAGTCAGCTCTGTCAGCAGCGTCCCCTCATCATGAAGCCCATCATGGCAGCTCTCACAGTTGTCACTTATGCCGCAGCCGTACAAAGCCCTGGTGAGGCCACACCTGGAGCACTGTGAGCAGTTCTGGACACCACATCGTAGGAAGGATATATTGGCCTTGGAGGGAGTGCAGCGTAGGTTTACCAGAATGATAGCCGGACTCCAAGGGTTAAATTACGAGGAGAGATTACTCAAACTGGGGTTGTATTCCCTGGAATTTAGAAGGTGAAGAGCTGATCTGATCGAAGTTATCAGGATATTAAGGGAACTGATAGGGTAGATAGAGAGAGACTATTCCCACTGGTTGGGGAGTCTAGGACTAGGGGGCACAGTCTAAACATTACAGCCAGACCTTTCAGGAGTGAAGTTAGGAAACACTTCTACACACAAAGGGTGCTACAATTTTGGAACTCTCTTCCGCAAACAGCAATTGATGCTAGATCAATGGTTAATTTCAAATTGGACATTAAGGGATATGGGGCAAAGATGGGGAGATGGAGTTAGGTCACAGATCAGCCCTGATCTCATTGAATGGTGGCACAGACTCAAGGGGCTGAATGGCCTCGTCCTGTTCCTGTGTAACAGGCTCGAGGGGCTGAATGGCCTCCTCCTGTTCCTGTGTAACAGGCTCGAGGGGCTGAATGGCCTCCTCCTGTTCCTGTGTAACAGGCTCGAGGAGCTGAATGGCCTCCTCCTGTTCCTGTGTAACAGGCTCGAGGAGCTGAATGGCCTCCTCCTGTTCCTGTGTAACAGGCTCAAGGAGCTAAATGGGCTCCTCCTGTTCCTGTGTAACAGGCTCAAGGGGCTGAATGGCCTCCTCCTTTTCCTGTGTAACAGGCTCGAGGGGCTGAGTGGCCTCTCTGGATAAAGAGGTTTCTCCTGAATTCCCCATTGGATTTATTAGTGACTATCTTATATTTATTGCCCCTAGTTCTGGTTTCCCCCACAAGTGGAAACATTTTCTCCACTTCTACCCAATTAAATCCTTTCATATCTTAAAGACCTGTATCAAGTCACCCCTCAGTGAGAGCCCCAGCCTGTTCAACATTTCCTGACAGGTACACACTCTTAATTCTGTTATCATCCTTGTGAATCTTTTTTACACCCTCTCCAGTGCCTCTACATCATAACAACATAAGAAATAGGAGCAGGAGTCGGCCATACGGCCCCTCGAGCTTGCTCCGCCATTTAATAAGATCATGGCTGATCTGCTCATGGACTCAGATCCACTTCCCTGCCCGCTCCCCATAACCCTTTACTCCTTTATCGCTCAAAAATCTGTCTATCTCCGCCTTAAATATATTCAATGACCCAGCCTCCACAGCTCTCTGGGGCAGAGAATTCCACAGATTTACAACCCTCTGAGAGAAGAAATTCCTCCTCATCCCAGTTTTAAATGGGCGGCCCCTTATTCTGAGACTATGTCCCCTAGTGTTAGTTTCCCCTATGAGTGGAAACATCCTCTCTGCATCCACCTTGTCGAGCCCCCTCATCGTCTTATAAGTTTCAATAAGATCACCTCTCATTCTTCTGAACTCCAATGTGCATAAGCCCAACCTACTCAACCTTTCTTCATAAGTCAACCCCCTCATCTCAGGAATCAACCTGGTGAACCTTCTCTGAACAGCCTCCAATGCAAGTATATCCTTCCTTAAATACGGAGACCAAAACTGTACGCAGTACTCCAGGTGTGGCCTCACCAATACCCTGTAGCATTTTACAATATGGAGACCGAACTGTGCACAGTACCCCAAGTGCGGTCTAACCAAGGTTCGATACAAATTTAACAAAGTTTCTCTGCTTTTCAATTCTATCTCTCTAGAAATGAAAACCATTGCTTGGTTTGCTTTTTTATGGCATATTAACCTTTGTTACTATTTGTGATGATTTCATAGAATCACAGACTAGTATAGCACAGAAAGAGGCCATTCGGCCCATCAAATCTTCACCGGTCCTTTCCCCATATCCTGCCATTTTTTCTCCTTCAGGTACTGAACCAACTCCCTTTTGAAAGCCTTGATTGAGTCTGCCTCCACCGCCCTTTCAGGCCGTGCATTCCAGATCCTAACCACTCGCTGTGCAAAAATGTTTTTCCTCATGTCACCTTTGGTTCTTCTGCCAATCGCCTTAAATCTGTGTCCTCTGGTTCTCTGCGGCCGCAACCGAGACTCCAGGATGGTATATTGCCTCCCTGGTGCAAGGGTCAAGGATTTCTCGGAGCGGGTGCAGGACATTCTAAAAGGGAGGGTGAACAGCCAGTTGTCGTGGTGCATATAGGTACCAACGATATATGTAAAAAATGGGATGAGGTCCTACGAGATGAATTTAGGAAGCTAGGAGCTAAATTAAAAAGTAGGACCTCAAAAGTAGTAATCTCAGGATTGCTACCAGTGCCACGTGCTAGTCAGAGTAGGAATCGCAGGATAGCTCAGATGAATACGTGGCTTGAGGAGTGGTGCAAAAGGGAGGGATTCAAATTCCTGGGACATTGGAACCGGTTCTGGGGGAGGTGGGACCAGTACAAACTGGACGGTCTGCACCTGGGCAGGACCGGAACCAATGTCCTAGGGGGAGTGTTTGCTAGTGCTGTTGGGGAGGAGTTAAACTAATATGGCAGGGGGATGGGAACCTATGCAGGGAGACAGGGGGAAGTAGAATGGGGACAGAAGCAAAAGATAGAAAGGAAAATAGTAAAAGTGGAGGGCAGAGAAACCCAAGGCAAAAAGCAAATAGGGCCACATTACAGCAAAATTTTAAAGGGGCAAAGTGTGTTAGAAAGACAAGCCTGAAGGCTCTGTGCCTCAATGCGAGGAGTATTCGGAATAAGGTGGACAAATTAACTGTGCAGATAGCAGTTAACGGGTATGGTGTAATTGGCATCACGGAGACATGGCTCCAGGGTGACTAAGGCTGGGAACTCAACATCCAGGGGTATTCAACATTTAGAAAGGATAGACAGAAAGGAAAAGGAGGCGGGGTGGCATTGCTGGTTAAAGAGGAAATTAACGCAACAGTAAGAAAGGACATTAGCCTGGATGATGTGGAATCGGTATGGGTGGAGCTACGGAATACCAAAGGGCAGAAAACGCTAGTGGGAGTTGTGTACAGACCACCAAACAGTAGTAGTGAGGTTGGGGACAGCATCAAACAAGAAATAAGGGATGCGTGCAATAAAGGTACAGCAGTTATCATGGGCGACTTTAATCTACATATAGATTGGGCTAACCAAACTGGTAGCAATGTGGTGGAGAAGGATTACCTGGAGTGCATTAGGGATGGTTTTCGAGACCAATATGTCGAGGAACAAACTAGGGAGCTGGCCATCCTAGACTGGGTGATGTGTAATGAGAAGGGACTAATTAGCAATCTTGTTGTGCGAGGCCCCTTGGGAAAGAGTGACCATAATATGGTAGAATTCCTTATTAAGATGGAGAGTGACACAGTTAATTTGGAAACTAGGGTCATGAACTTAAGGAAAGGTAACTTCGACGGTATGAGGCGTGAATTGGCTAGAATAGACTGGCAGAGGATACTCAAAAGGTTGACGGTGGATAGGCAATGGAAAACATTTAAAGATCACATGGATGAACTTCAACAATTGTACATCCCTGTCTGGAGTAAAAATAAAACTGGAAAGGTGGCTCAACCGTGGCTAACAAGGGAAATTAAGGATAGTGTTAAATCCAAGGAAGAGGCATATAAATGGGCTCGAAAAAGCAACAAACCTGAGGACTGGGAGAAATTTAGAATTCAACAGAGGAGGACAAAGGGTTTAATTAAGAGAGGGAAAATAGAGTACGAGAGGAAGCTCGCAGGGAACATAAAAACTGACTGCAAAAGCTTCTATAAATATATGAAGAGAAAAAGATTAGTGAAGACAAATGTAGGTCCCTTGCAGTCAGATTCAGGTGAATTTATAATGGGGAACAAAGAAATGGCAGACCAATTGAACAAATACTTCGGTTCTGTCTTCACGAAGGAAGACACAAATAACCTTCTGAATGTACTAAGGGACAGTGGGTCTAGTGAGAAGGATGAACTGAGGGATATCCTTATTAGGCGGGAAATTGTGTTAGGGAAATTGATGGGATTGAAGGCTGATAAATCCCTGGGGTCTGATAGTCTGCATCCCAGAGTACTTAAGGAAGTGGCCCTAGAAATAGTGGATGCATTGGTGATCATTTTCCAACAGTCTATTGACTCTGGATCAGTTCCTATTGACTGGAGGGTAGCTCATGTAACACCACTTTTAAAAAAAGGAGGGAGAGAGAAAACAGGTAATTATAGACCAGTTAGCCTGACATCAGTAGTGGGGAAAATGTTGGAATCAATCATTAAGGATGAAATAGCAGTGCATTTGGAAAGCAGTGACAGGATCGGTCCAAGTCAGCATGGATTTATGAAAGGGAAATCATGCTTGATGAATCTTCTGGAATTTTTTGAGGATGTAACTAACAGAGTGGACAAGGGAGAACCAGTGGATGTGGTGTATTTGGACTTTCAAAAGGCTTTTGACAAGGTCCCGCACAAGAGATTGGTGTGCAAAGTCAAAGCGTATGGTATTGGGGGTAATGTATTGACGTGGATAGAGAACTGGTTGGCAGACAGGAAGCAGAGAGTCGGGATAAACGGGTCCTTTTCAGAATGGCAGGCAGTAACTAGTGGAGTGCCGCAGGGCTCAGTGCTGGGACCCCAGCTCTTGACAACATACATTAACGATTTGGAAGAAGGAATTGAGTGTAATATCCCCAAGTTTGCAGATGACATTAAACTGGGTGACGGTGTGAGCTGTGTGGAGGATGCTAAGAGGCCGCAGTGTGACTTGGACAGGTTAGGTGAGTGGGCAAATGCATGGCAGATGCAGTATAATGTGGATAAATGTGAGGTTATCCATTTTGGGGGCAAAAACACAAAGGCAGAATATTATCTGAATGGCGGCAGATTAGAAAAAGGGAGGTGCAACGAGACCTGGGTGTCATGGTTCATCAGTCATTGGAAGTTGGCATACAGGTACAGCAGGCGGTGAAGGAGGAAAATGGTATGTTGGCCTTCCTAGCTAGGGGATTTGAGTATAGGAGCAGGGAGGTCTTACTGCAGTTGTACAGGGCCTTCGTGAGGCCTCACCTGGAATATTGTGTTCAGTTTTGGTCTCCTAATCTGAGAAAGGACATTCTTGCTATTGAGGGAGTGCAGCGAAGGTTCACCAGACTAATTCCAGGGATGGCTGGACTGTCATATGAGGAGAGACTGGATCAACTGGGCCTTTATTCACTGGAGTTTAGAAGGATGAGAGGGGATCTCATAGAAACGTATAAGATTCTGATGGGGCGGAACAGGTTAGATGCGGGAAGAATGTTCCCGATGTTGGAGAGGTCCAGAACCATGTGACATAGTCTTAGGATAAGGGGTAAGCCATTTAGGACTGAGATGAGGAGAAACTTCTTCACTCAGAGTTGTTAACCTGTGGAATTCCCTGCCGCAGAGAGTTGTTGATGCCAGTTCATTGGATATATTCAAGAGGGAGTTAGATATGGTCCTTATGGCTAAGGGGATCAAGGGGTATGGAGAGAAAGCGGGAAAGGGGTATTGAGGGAATGATCAGCCATGATCTTATTGAATGGTGATGCAGGTTCAAAGGGCCGAATGGCCTACTCCTGCACCTATTTTCTATGTTTCTATGGTTCTCGACCCTTCCGCCAATGGGAACAGTTTCTCTCTATCTATTCTGTCCAGACCCCTCATCATTTTGAACATAAGAACATAAGAAATAGGAGCAGGAGTAGGCCATATGGCCCCTCGCGCCTGCTCCGCCATTCAATACGATCATGGCTGATCCGATCATGGACTCAGCTCCACTTCCCCGCCCGCTCCCCATAACCCCTTAATCCCTTATCGGTTAAGAAACTGTCTATCTCTGTCTTAAATTTATTCAATGTCCCAGCTTCCACAGCTCTCTGAGGCAGCGAATTCCACAGATTTACAACCCTCAGAGAAGAAATTCCTCCTCATCTCACCTCAATGGAATCTCCTCTGTGCCTTCTTTGCTCCAAGGAGAACAAGCTCAGCTTCTCCCGTCTTTCCACGTTGCTCCCTCCAGTCTGAAAAACAGCCATTCACCACAACTCTCTGTTTTCTGTCCCTTCGCCAAACCTGTATCCACGCTGCCACTGGCCCTGTCATGTCACTATGAAACATGCAAATATCAGAGAAATGATCCAGCGCAGAGCTGGAGAGTCTCACAACACCTGACAATATTCCCCACCATCACTGGGTGTATTTACAGGACAGCGAACTGTCTGTATACCACAGGTGTCCGTCGGTACATGTGTCCAGAGTTAGGGCGGAGTAAGGTGAGTTAAGGATTGCTTAGGGTTAGTGTAGGAAAGAACTTGCATTTATTTAGCGCCCTTCACAACTCACTTCACAGCCAATGAAGTACTTATGAAGTACATCATCATCATCATAGGCAGTTCCTCGGAATCGAGGAAGGCTTGCTTCCACTCTTACCATGAGTCCTTAGGTGGCTGAACAGTCCAATACGAGAACCACAGTCCCTGTCACAGGTAGGACAGATAGTGGTCGAGGGAAGGGGTGGGTGGGGAGTCTGTTTTGCTGCACGCTCCTTCCGCTGCCTGCGCTTGGTTTCTGCATGCTCTCGGCGACGAGACTCGAGGTGCTCAGCGCCCTCCCGGATGCACTTCCTCCACTTGGGGCGGTCTTTGGCCAGGGACTCCCAGGTGTCGGTGGGGATGTTGTACTTTATCAGGGAAGCTTTGAGGGTGTCCCTGTAATGGTTCCGCTGCCCACCTTTGGCTCGTTTGCCATGAAGGAGTTCTGAGTAGAGCACTTGCTTTGGAGTCTTGTGTCTGGCATGCGGACAATGTGGCCTGCCCAGCGGAGCTGGTCGAGTGTGGTCAGTGCTTTGATGCTGAGGATATTGGCCTGGTCGAGGACGCTAACGTTGGTGTGTCTGTCCTCCCAGGGGATTTGTAGGATCTTGCGAAAACATCGTTGGTATTTCTCCAGCGACTTGAGGTGTCTACTGTACATGGTCCATGTCTCTGAGCCATACAGGAGGGCGGGTATTACTACAGCCCTGTAGACCATGAGCCTGGTGACAGTTTTGAGGGCCTGGTCTTCAAACACTCTCTTCCTCAGGCAGCCGAAGGCTGCACTGGCGCACTGGAGGCAGTGTTGGATCTCGTCGTAAATGCCTGCTCTTGTTGATAGGAGGCTCCCGAGATAGAAACATAGAAACATAGAAAATAGGTGCAGGAGTAGGCCATTCGGCCCTTCGAGCCTGCACCGCCATTCAATGAATTCATGGCTGAACATGCAACTTCAGTACCCCATTCCTGCTTTCTCGCCATACCCCTTGATCCCCCGAGTAATAAGGACTACATCTAACTCCTTTTTGAATATATTTAGTGAATTGGCCTCAACAACTTTCTGTGGTAGAGAATTCCACAGGTTTACCACTCTCTGGGTGAAGAAGTTTCTCCTCATCTCGGTCCTAAATGGCTTACCCCTTATCCTTAGACTGTGACCCCTGGTTCTGGACTTCCCCAACATTGGGAACATTCTTCCTGCATCTAACCTGTCTAAACCCATCAGAATTTTAAACGTTTCTATGAAATCCCATCTCATTCTTCTGAACTCCAGTGAATACAAGCCTAGTTGATCCAGTCTTTCTTGACAGGTCAGTCCCGCCATCCCGGGAATCAGTCTGGTGAACCTTCGCTGCACTCCCTCAATAGCAAGAATGTCCTTCCTCAAGTTAGGAGACCAAAACTGTACACAATACTCCAGGTGTGGCCTCACCAAGGCCCTGTACAACTGTAGCAACAGCTCCCTGCCCCTGTACTCAAATCCCCTCGCTATGAAGGCCAACATGCCATTTGCTTTCTTAACCGCCTGCTGTACCTGCATGCCAACCTTCAATGACTGATGTACCATGACACCCAGGTCTCGTTGCATCTCCCCTTTTCCTAATCTGTCACCATTCAGATAATCGTCTGTCTCTGTTTTTACCACCAAAGTGGATAACCTCACATTTATCCACATTATACTTCATCTGCCATGCATTTGCCCACTCACCTAACCTATCCAAGTCACTCTGCAGCCTCATAGCATCCTCCTCGCAGCTCACACTGCCACCCAACTTAGTGTCATCTGCAAACTTGGAGATACTACATTTAATCCCCTCGTCTAAATCATTAATGTACAATGTAAACAGCTGGGGCCCCAGCACAGAACCTTGCGGTACCCCACTAGTCACTGCCTGCCATTCTGAAAAGTACCCATTTACTCCTACTCTTTGCTTCCTGTCTGCCAACCAGTTCTCAATCCACGTCAGCACACTACCCCCAATCCCATGTGCTTTAACTTTGCACATTAATCTCTTGTGTGGGACCTTGTCGAAAGCCTTCTAAAAGTCCAAATACACCATATCAACTGGTTCTCCCTTGTCCACTCTACTGGAAATGGTCCCTGGTGTCGAGGGCCGCGCCGTGGATCTTGATGACTGGGGGGAAGTGCTGTGCGGCGAGGACAGGCTGGTGGAGGACCTTTGTCTTACAGATGTTTAGTGTAAGGCCCATGCTTTCACATGCCTCAGTAAATACATCGACTACACCCTGGAGTTCAGCCTCTGTGTGTGCACAGACGCAGGCGTTGTCCACGTACTGTAGCTCGACGACAGAGTTTGGGGTGGTCTTGGACCTGGCCTGGAGACGGCGAAGGTTGAACAGCTTCCCACTGGTTGTGTAGTTTAGTTCCACCCCAGCGGGGAGCTTGTGAACTGTGAGGTGGAGCATGGCGACGAGGTACATAACTAGAGGCCATCAATATAAGACAGTCACTGATAAATCCAATGGGGAATTCAGAGAAACTTCTTTACCCAGAGAGGGGTGAGAATGTGGAACTCGCTGCCACAGGGAGGGGTTGAGGCGAATAGTATCGAGGAATATAAGGGGAGGCTGGACAAGCATAAGAGAAAGAAAGACTTGCATTTATACAGCGCCTTTCACGACCACTGGGCATCTCAAAACACTTTAAAGCCAATGAAATATTTTTGGAGTGCAGTCACTGTCGTTATGTGGGAAACGCGGCAGCAAAATTGCGCACAGCAAGCTCCCACAGACAGCAATGTGATATTGACCAGATAGTCTGTTTTTTTGTTATGTTGATTGAGGGATAAATATTGGGCCAGGACACCGGGGATAATTCCCCCGCTCGTCTTCGAAATAGTGCAACGGGATATTTTACATCCACCTGAGAGAGCAGACAGGGCCTCAGTTTGACGTCTCACCCGAAAGATGGCACCTCCGACAGTGCAGCGCTCCCTCTGAGAGTGTAATACTCGAACGGGGGTGAGAAGGTAATAGAGGGTTATGCCGATAGATTTAGATGAGGAAGAACGGGAGGAGGCTCGAGTGGAGGATAAACACCGGCACGGACTGGTTGGGCCGAACGGTCTGTTTCTGTGCCGTATGTCCGATGGGATCCTCTGAAGGTGGTGGGACAGACCAAATGGGCTCTGGGGCTGTGATGTCACTCAGTTGACCGCTGTAATGTTTAACCAGCTGGTTTACCGGTGCAACCAGACCAAGTAACTGATTAACTAGCTTAACTCGGCTGAGCAGCAAATGGTCGCAGTCTGTCCCAACACCCTCTCACTTTTTGTTGGGTAAGTGTATATTAATGGATATGGACCAAATGCAGGGAAATGGAGTTAATATAAAGATCAGCCATGATTCGACTGAATGGTGCAGCAGATCCAAGGGGCTGAATGGCCTCCTCCAGTTCCTGTGTTAAAGGCTCGAGGGGCTGAATCGCCTCCTCCTGTTCCTGAGTAACAGGCTCGAGGGGCTGAATGGCCTCCTCCTGTTTGTGTGTAACAGGCTCGAGAGGCTGAATGGCCTCCTCCTGTTCCTGGGTAACAGGCTCGAGCAACTGAATGGCCTCCTCCTGTTCCTGTGTAACAAGCTCGATGGGCTGAATGGCCCCCTCCTGTTCCAGTGTAACAGGCTCGAGGGGCTGAATTTCCTACTCCTGTTCCTGTGTAACAGGCTCGAGGGGCTGAATTTCCTCCTCCTGTTCCTGGGTAACAGGCTCGAGCAACTGAATGGCCTCCTCCGGTTCCTGTGTAACAGGATTGAAGGGCTGAATGGCCTCCTCCTGTTCCTGTGTAACTGGTTTGAAGGGCTGAATGGCCTGCTACTGTTCCCGTGTAACAGGCTCGAGGGGCTGAATGGCCTCCTCCTGTTCCTGTGTAACGGGCTTGAGGAGCTGAATGACCTCCTCCTGTTCCTGTGTAACAGGCTCGAGGGGCTGAATTTCCTCCTCCTGTTCCTGGGTAACAGGCTCGAGCAACTGAATGGCCTCCTCCTGTTCCTGTGTAACAGGCTCGATGGGCTGAATGGCCTCCTCCTGTTCCTGTGTAACAGGCTCGAGGGGCTGACTGACCACCTCCTGTTCCTGTGTAACAGGCTCGAGGGGCTGAATGACCTCCTCCTGTTCCTGTGTAACAGGCTCGAGGGGCTGAATTTCCTCCTCCTGTTCCTGTGTAACAGGCTCGAGGGGCTGAATGGCCTCCTCCTGTTCCTGTGTAACAGGCTCGAGGGGCTGACTGACCACCTCCTGTTCCTGTGTAACAGGCTCGAGGGGCTGAATGACCTCCTCCTGTTCCTGTGTAACAGGCTCGAGGGGCTGAATTTCCTCCTCCTGTTCCTGTGTAACAGGCTCGAGGGGCTGAATGACCTCCTCCTGTTCCTGTGTAACAGGCTCGAGGGGCTGAATTTCCTACTCCTGTTCCTGTGTAACAGGCTCGAGGGGCTGAATTTCCTCCTCCTGTTCCTGGGTAACAGGCTCGAGCAACTGAATGGCCTCCTCCTGTTCCTGTGTAACAGGCTCAATGGGCTGAATGGCCTCCTCCTGTTCCTGTGTAACAGGCTCGAGGGGCTGAATGACCTCCTCCTGTTCCTGTGTAACAGGCTCGAGGGGCTGAATTTCCTCCTCCTGTTCCTGTGTAATGGGCTTGAGGGGCTGAGTGACCTCCTTCTGTTCTTGTGTAACAGGATTGAGCAGCTGAATGGCCTCCTCCTGTTCCTGTGTAACAGGATTGAGGGGCTGAATGGCCTCCTCCTGTTCCTGTGTATCACGCTCGAAGGGCTGAATGGCCTCCTCCTGTTCCCGTGTAACAGGATTGAGGGGCTGAATGACCTCCTCCTATTCCTGGGTAACAGGCTCGAGCAACTGAATGGCCTCCTCCTGTTCCTGTGTAACAGGCTCGATGGGCTGAATGGCCTCCTCCTGTTCCTGTATAACAGGCTAGATGGGCTGAATGGCCTCCTCCTGTTCCTGTGTAACAGGATTGAGGGGCTGAATGGCCTCCTCCTGTTCCTGTGTAACAGGCTCGAGGGGCTGAATGACCTCCTCCTGTTCCTGTGTAACAGGCTCGAGGGGCTGAATTTCCTCCTCCTGTTCCTGTGTAATGGGCTTGAGAGGCTGAGTGACCTCCTTCTGTTCTTGTGTAACAGGATTGAGCAGCTGAATGGCCTCCTCCTGTTCCTGTGTAACAGGATTGAGGGGCTGAATGGCCTTCTCCTGTTCCTGTGTAACAGGCTCGATGGGCTGAATGGCCTCCTCCTGTTCCTGTATAACAGGCTAGATGGGCTGAATGGCCTCCTCCTGTTCCTGTGTAACAGGATTGAGGGGCTGAATGGCCTCCTCCTGTTCCTGTGTAACAGGATTGAGGGGCTGAATGGCCTCCTCCTGTTCCTGTGTAACAGACTCGAGGGACTGAATGGCCTCCTCCTGTTCCTGTGTAACAGGCTCGAGGGGCTGAATGGCCTCCTCCTGTTCCTGTGTAACAGACTCGAGGGGCTGAATGGCCTCCTCCTGTTCCTGTGTAACAGGCTCGAGGGGCTGAATGGCCTCCTCCTGTTCCTGTGTAACAGACTCAAGGGGCTGAATGTCCTCCTCCTGT
>NC_091978.1:7319605-7409605 GCF_044704955.1 Pristiophorus japonicus
ACTTCCCCAAGATCGGGAACATTTTTCCAGCCCCGTCAGAATTTTACATGTTTCTATGAGATCCCCTCTCATCCTTCTAAACTCCAGTGAATAAAGGCCCAGTCGATCCAGTCTCTCCTCATATATCAGTCCTGCCATCCCGAGAATCAGTCTGGTGAACCTTCGCTGCACTCCCTCAATAGCAAGAACATCCTTCCTCAGATTAGGAGACCAAAATTGAACACAATATTCCAGGTGAGGCCTCACTAAAGCTCTGTACAACTGCAGTAAGACCTCCCTGCTCCTATACTCAAATCCCCTCGCTATGATGGCCAACATACCATTTGCCTTCTTCACCGCCTGCTGTACCTGCATGCCAACTTTCAATGACTGATGTACCAGGGCATCCAGGTCTCGTTGCACCTCCCCTTTTCCAAATCTGCTGCCATTCAGATAATATTCTGCCTTTGTGTTTTTCCGCATCTGCCATGCATTTGCCCACTCACCTAACCTGTCCAAGTCACCCTGCAGCCTCTTAGCATCTCACAGCTCGCACTGCCACCCAGCTTAGTGTCATCTGCAAACTTGGAGATATTACACTCAATTCCTTCATCCAAATCATTGATGTATATTGTAAATAGCTGGGGTCCCAGCACTGAGCCCTGCGGCATTCCACTAGTCACTGCCTGCCATTCTGAAAAGGACCCGTTTATTCCGACTCTCTGCTTCCTGTCTGCCAACCAGTTCTCTATCCACAGTCAGTACATTACCCCCAATACCATGTGCTTTAATTTTGCACACCAATCTCTTGTGTGGGACCTTGTCAAAAGCCTTTTGAAAGTCCAAATACACCACATCCACTGGTTGTCCCTTTTTCACTCTACCAGTTACATCCTCAAAAAATTCTAGAAGATTCGTCAAGCATGATTTCCCTTTCATAAATCCATGCTGACTTGGACTAATCCTGTCACTGCTTTCCAAATACGCTGCTATTTCATCTTTAATAATTGATTCCAACATTTTCCCCACTACTGATGTCAGGCAAACCGGTCTATAATTATCCGCTTTCTCTCTCACTCACTTTTTTAAAAGTGGTGTTACATTAGCTACCCTCCAGTCCATCGGAACTGATCCAGAGTTGATCGACTGTGGAAAATGATCACCAATGCATCCACTATTTCTAGGGCCACTTCCTTAAGTACTCTCGGATGCAGACTATTAGGCCCTGGGGATTTATTGGCCTTCAATCCCATAATTTCCCCAACACAATTTCCCGCCTAATAAGGATTTCCTTCAGTTCTTCCTTCTCACTAGACCCTCGGTCCCCTAGTATTTCCGGAAGGTTATTTGTGTCTTCCTTCGTGAAGACAGAACCAAAGTATTTGTTCAACTGGTCTTTGTTCCCCATTATAAATTCACCTGAATCTGACTGGAAGGGACCTACGTTTGTCTTTACTAATCTTTTCCTCTTCACATATCTATAGAAGCTTTTGCAGTCAGTTTTTATGTTCCCAGCAAGCTTCCTCTCTTACTCTATTTCCCCCCTCCGAATTAAACCCTTTGTCCTCCTCTGCTGGATTCTAAATTTCTCCCAGTCCTCAGGTTTGCTGCTTTTTCTGGCCAATTTATATGCTTCTTCCTTGGATTTAACACTATCCTTAATTTCCCTTGTTAGCCACGGTTGAGCCCCCTTCCCCGTTTTATTTTTTACTCCAGCCAGTGATGTACAATTGTTGAAGTTCATCCATGTGATCTTTGAATGTCTCCCATTGCCTATTCACCGCCAACCCTTTAAGTATCATTCGCTAATCTATTCTAGCCAATTCACGTCTCATACCATCGAAGTTACCTTTCCTCACGTTCAGGACCCTAGCCTCTGAATTAACTGTGTCACTCTCCATCTTAATAAAGAATTCTACCCTATTATGGTCACTCTTCCCCAAGGGGCCTCGCATGTGAAGGGGTTTGGTCCATTGGTATTGTGTATAATGGGAGTGAATGGGAAGAGATTTGGCCCATTGGGACTCTATACAGTGGAATGAATGGGAAGGGGTTTGGGTTGATTGGGATTCTATAAACTGGGAGTGATGGGAAAGGGACTGGGCCCATTGGGATTCTGTATAGTGGGAATGAATGAGAAGGGGTTTGGGTCCATTGGGATTCTGTACACTGGGAGTAAATAGGAAGGGGTTTAGGACCATTAGGCTTCTGTACAGTGGGAGTGAATAGGAAGGGATTTGTTCCAGTGGGATTCTATTCCTTTGGGAGTAAATGGGAAGGGGTTTGGTCCATTGGGATTCTGTACAATGGGAGTGAATGGGAAGGGGTTTCGACCATTGGGATTCTGTACACTGGGAGTGAATGGGAAGGGGTTTGGTCCATTGGTATTCTGTACACTGGGAGTGAATGGGAAGGGGTTTGGTCCATTGGGATTCTGTACACTGGGAGTGAATGGGAAGGGGTTTGGACCATTGGGATTCTGTACACTGGGAGTGAATGGGAAGGGGTTGGGTCCATTGGGATTCTGTACAATGGGAGTGAATGGGAAGGAGTTTGGGTCCATTGGGATTCTGTACAGTGGGAATGAATGAGAAGGGGTTTGGGTCCATTGGGATTCTGTACACTGGGAGTAAATAGGAAGGGGTTTAGGACCATTAGGCTTCTGTACAGTGGGAGTGAATAGGAAGGGATTTGGTCCAGTGGGATTCTATTCCTTTGGGAGTAAATGGGAAGGGGTTTGGTCCATTGGGATTCTGTACAATGGGAGTTAATGGGAAGGGGTTTGGGTCCATTGGGATTCTGTACACTGGGAGTGAATGGGAAGGGGTTTCGACCATTGGGATTCTGTACACTGGGAGTGAATGGGAAGGGGTTTGGTCCATTGGGATTCTGTACACTGGGAGTGAATGGGAAGGGGTTTGGTCCATTGGGATTCTGTACACTGGGAGTGAATGGGAAGGTATTTGGACCATTGGGATTCTGTACACTGGGAGTGAATGGGAAGGGGTTTGGACCATTGGGATTCTGTACAGTGGGAGTGAATGGGAAGGGGTTGGGTCCATTGGGATTCTGTACAGTGGGAGTGAATGGGAAGGGGTTGGGTCCATTGGGATTCTGTACAGTGGGAGTGAAGCATAGAGTCATAGACATTTATGGCACAGAAGGAGGCCATTCGGCCCATTGTGTCCGCGGCAGCTGAAAAAGAGCTATCCATCCTAATCCCACTTTCCAGTGTGGTAGGGTGTCATGGGAGCATCAGGCATGAGTTAGGGTTAGTGTAGAATGGGCCTATACTCTCCGGAGTTTAGAAGAATGAGAGGCGATCTCATTGAAACAAGATTCTGAGGGGGATTGACAGGGTAGATGCAGGGAGGATGTTTCCCCCGGGCTGGGGAGTCTAGAACCAGGGGTCACAGTCTCAGGATAAGGGGTCGGCCATTTAAGACCGAGATGAGGAGGAATTTCTTCACTCAGAGGGTGGTGAATCTTTGGAATTCTCTGCCCCACAGGGCTGTGGATGCTCAGTCGTTGAGTATATTCAAGGCCAAGATCTAGACTTTCCACTTTGCTGGCTATCACCCAAAAAATGGGCAATGTTCCAGCCTTGGCGATGTGTCAGCCTTCATGATAGCTGGCACATTGCCCATATTTTGGATCGCGATTTTCGCCTCGGCGATAGCCCAGCGATGTAAAATAGGCGAAGCGATAGGCCTGCGATGTGAAATTTGCACCCGGAGATGTCCTGGTGATCACCTCGCCGATGTGAGCCGAAAGTTGGGGGGGGACAATTTCCCGGCTATGTTCCAGCCCAATTTTCCACTTTTAAGTCAAAATGGGCGATAGCAGATTGTTTTGGGCGATATATGGGCACGAGCCCAGTGGAATGTCTAGCCGTGATTTTTGATGTCTAGGGGAATCCAGGGATATGGAGATTGGGCGGGAAAGTGGAGTTGAGGTGGAAGATGAGCCACGATTTGATTGAATGGCGGAGCGAGCTCAAAGGGCTGTATGGCCGACTCCGGCTCCTAATTCTTATGTTATTATGTTCTTATGGAGAGCACCTGTGCGTTTGGGACCCAGGTTCCTCGGGAGTGGCGAGAGTCCGTCTCCCCATAAGCTCACTCAGATACTCATGTTGTTATCACGGGCCAGGTCCCTCACTGAGATAAACCATCATCATAGGCAATCCCTCGGAATCGAGGAAGACTTGCTTCCACTCTTAAAATGAATCCTTCGGTGACTGAACAGTCCAATACCAGAGCCACAGTCCCTGTCACAGGTGGGACAGACAGTGGTTGAGGGAAAGGGAGGGTGGGACTGGTTTGCCGCACGCTCCTTCCGCTGCCTGCACTTGGTTTCTGCATGCTCTCGGCGACGAGACTCGAGGTGCTCAGCGCCCTCCCGGATGCACTTCCTCCACTTAGGGCAGTCTTTGGCCAGGGACTCCCCGGTGTTGATGGGGATGTTGCACTTTATCAGGGAGGCTTTGAGGGTGTCCTTGAAGCGTTTCCTCTGCCCACCTGGGGCTCGCTTGCCGTGAAGGAGTTCTGAGTAGAGCGCTTGTTTTGGGAGTCTCGTGTCGGGCATGCGGACAATGTGGCCTGCCCAGTGGAGCTGATAGAGTGCGGTCAGTGCTTCGATGCTGGGGATGTTGGCCTGGTCGAGGACGCTAACGCTGGTGCGTCTGTCCTCCCAGGGGATTTGCAGGATTTTGTGGAGACGTCGTTGGTGGTATTTCTCCAGCGACTTCAGGCGTCTATTGTACATGGTCCACGAGATACAGCCTGCGCGCTGGCTCACGTTTCCCCCTCACAGAGCGCCCCTCCTCACCCCGCCCCCCCCCCGGCAGGTATCTGCTGTGGCTCAGTGCTCTCTCATTACTGCATTTTGTGCTCAGGTCTCTGGGGTGGGGCTTCAACCTAAATCCTTCGGACGCAGAGGCGAGAGAGAGCTTGCTACCCACCGAGTCACAGCCACAACGGTTTAAAGGCAGAGGCAAGGGACTCCTGCAGCTCCCCCGCACCACCTCCCCGCCCCCCTCAAACAAGCCGCTGATGCCCCCTGTGTGGTGAGAGGGTTATCGACAACAACAACAACAACTTGCATTTATATAGCGCCTTTAACGTAGTGAAACGTCCCAAGATGCTTCACAGGAGTGCTATGAGATAAAAAATTTGACACTGAGCAGCAAAAATATAAATTAGCGCAGGTGACCAAAAGCTTTGTCAAAGAGGTAGGTTTTAAGGAGCGTCTTGAAGGACAAAAGAGAGGTAGAGAGGCGGAGAGGTTTAGGGAGGGAGTTCCAGAGCTTGGGGCCCAGGCAACAGAAGGCACGGCCACCGATGGTGGAGCGAATATAATCAGGGAAGCTCACGAGGGCAGAATTCATCATCATCATCATAGGCAGTCCTTCGGAGTCGAGGAAGACTTCCACTCTAAAAATTAGTTCTTAGGTGGCTGAACAGTCCAATATGGGAACTACAGTCTATCACAGGTGGGACAGATAGTCATTGAGGGAAAGGGAGGGTGGGACTGGTTTGCCGCACGCTCCTTCCGTTGCCTGTGCTTGGTTTCTGCATGCTCTCGGCGACGAGACTCGAGGTGCTCAGCGCCCTCCCGGATGCACTTCCTCCACTTAGGGCGGTCTTGGGCCAGGGACTCCCAGGTGTCAGTGGGAATGTTGCATTTTATCAGGGAGGCTTTGAGGGTGTCCTTGTAATGTTTCCTCTGCTCACCTTTGGCTTGTTTGCCTTGAACGAGTTCCGAGTAGAGCGCTTGCTTTGGGAGTCTCGTGTCTGGGGCATGCGAACTATGTGGCCTGCCCAGCGGAGCTGATCGAATGTGGTCAGTGCTTCAATGCTAGGGATGTTGGCCTGGTCAAGGACCCTAACGCTGGTGTTTCTGTCCTCCCAGGGGATTTTTAGGATCTTGCGGAGACATCGGAGAATTTGAGGAGAGCCGACATCTCGAGGGTTTGTGGGGCTGGAGGAGATTACTGAGATAGGGAGGGGCGAGGGCCACGTAGGGATTTGAAAACAAGGATGAGAATTTTGAAATCGAGGCGTTGCTTAACCCGGAGCCAATACAGGTCAGCGAGCACAGGGATATGATGATGGGTGAGCGGGATTTGGTGCGAGTTAGGACACGGGCTGCCAAGGTTTGGATCACCTCTAGTTTACGTAGGGTAGAATGAGTGAGGCCAGCCAGGAGTGCGTTGGAATAGTCAAGTCTGGAGGTAACAAAGGCACGGATGAGGATTTCAGCAGCGGATGAGCTGAGGCAAGGATGGAGACGGGCGATGTTAAGGAGTTGGGAATAGGCGGTCTTAGTTATGCTGCATAATTGCTTTGTCACGAGGTAACAGGGGTGCCGGGGAGGGGGCGGTCAGTGGAGGGGGGGGGGCTCTAGATAGAAACATAGAAACATAGAAAATAGGTGCAGGAGTAGGCCATTCGGCCCTTTGAGCCTGCACCGCCATTCAATAAGATCATGGCTGATCATGCAACTTCAGTACCCCATTCCTGCTTTCTCTCCATACCCCTTGATCCCTTTAGCCGTAAGGGCCATATCTAACTCCCTTTTGAATATATCTAACGAACTGGCCTCAACAACTTTCTGCGGTAGAGAATTCCACAGGTTTACAACTCTCTGAATGAAGAAGTTTCTCCTCATCTTGGTCCTAAATGGCTTACCCCTTATTCTTCGACTGTGACCACTGGTTCTAGAACTCCCCAACATCGGGAACATTTTTCCTGCATCTAACCTGTCCAATCCCGTCATAATATTATATGTTTCTCTGAATCTCCTCTCATTCTTCTAAACTCCAGTGAATATAGGCCCAGTTGATCCAGTCTTTCCTCATATGTCAGTCCTGCCATCCCGGGAATCAGTCTGGTAAACCTTCGCTGTACTCCCTCAATAGCAAGAACGTCCTTCCTCAGAATAGGGGACCAAAACTGTACACAATACTCCAGGTGAGTCCTCACCAAGGCCCTGTACAATTGCAGTAAGACCTCCCTGCTCCTATACTCAAATCCCCTAGCTATGAAGGCCAACACGCCATTTGCCTTCTTCACCACCTGCTGTACCTGCATGCCAAACTTCAATGACTGATGAACCATGACATCCAGGTCTCGATGCACTTCCCCTTTTCCTAATCTGCTGCCATTCAGATAATATTTTGCCTTCGTGTTTTTGCCACCAAAGTGGATAACCTCACATTTATCTACATTATACTGCATCTGCCATGCATTTGCCCACTCGCCTAACCTGTCCAAGTCACCCTCAGCGTTTTAGCATCCTCCTCACAGCTCACACCACCACCCAGCTTAGTGTCATCTGCAAACTTGGAGATATTACATTCAATTCCTTCATCCAAATCATTAATGTATATTGTAAATAGCTGGGGTCCCAGCACTGAACCCTGCGGCACCCCACTGGTCACTGTCTGCCATTCTGAAAAGGACCCGTTTATCCCGACTCTCTGCTTCCTGTCTGCCAACCAGTTCTCTATCCATGTCAGTACATTACCCCCAATACCATGTGCTTTAATTTTGCACACCAATCTCTTGTGTGGGACCTTGTCAAAAGCCTTTTGAAAGTCCAAATACACCACATCCACTGGTTCTCCCTCGTCCAATCTGCTAGTTACATACTCAAAAAACTCTAGGAGATTTGTCAAGCATGATTTCCCTTTCATAAATCCATGCTGACATGGACCGATCCTGTCACTGCTTTCCAAATGCGTTGCTATTTCATCTTTAATAATTGATTCCAACATTTTCCCCACTACTGATGTCAGGCTAACCGGTCTATAATTACCCGATTTCTCTCTCCCTCCCTTTTTAACAAGTGGTGTTACATTAGCAACCCTCCAGTCCATAGGAACTGATCCAGAGTCAGATATGCGGTAAGACGCAGTACACCGGTTGCCTGACAGAGGAAAGTTCTCTCTATGTGGGACCTTGCTGTGTGTAAAGAAGCTGTCATGCTACATAGGAAGACATAGATTCTACATCACAGAAACAGGCCATTCAGCCCAACAAGCCATAGAAACATAGAAACATAGAAAATAGGTGCAGGAGTAGGCCATTCGGCCCTTCTAGCCTGCACCGCCATTCAATGAGTTCATGGCTGAACATTCAACTTCAGTACCCCATTCCTGCTTTCTCGCCATACCCCTTGATCCCCCTAGCAGTAAGGACCTCATCTAACTCCTTTTTGAATATATTTAGTGAATTGGCCTCAACAACTTTCTGTGGTCGAGAATTCCACAGGTTCACCACTCTCTGGGTGAAGAAGTTCCTCCGCATCTCGGTCCTAAATGGCTTACCCCTTATCCTTAGACTGTGACCCCTGGTTCTGGACTTCCCCAACATTGGGAACATTCTTCCTGCATCTAACCTGTCTAACCCCGTCAGAATTTTATATGTTTCTATGAGGTCCCCTCTCATTCTTCTGAACTCCAGTGAATACAAGCCCAGTTGATCCAGTCTTTCTTGATAGGTCAGTCCCGCCATCCCGGGAATCAGTCTGGTGAACCTTCGCTGCACTCCCTCAATAGCAAGAATGTCCTTCCTCAGGTTAGGAGACCAAAACTGTACACAATACTCCAGGTGTGGCCTCACCAATGCCCTGTACAACTGTAGCAACACCTCCCTGCCCTTGTACTCAAATCCCCTTGCTATGAAGGCCAACATGCCATTTGCTTTCTTAACCGCCTGCTGCACCTGCATGCCAACCTTCAATGACTGATGTACCATGACACCCAGGTCTCTTTGCACCTCCCCTTTTCCTAATCTGTCACCATTCAGATAATAGTCTGTCTCTCTGTTTTTACCACCAAAGTGGATAACCTCACATTTATCCACATTATACTTCATCTGCCATGCATTTGCCCACTCACCTAACCTATCCAAGTCGCTCTGCAGCCTCACAGCATCCTCCTCGCAGCTCACACTGCCACCCAACTTAGTGTCATCCGCAAATTTGGAGATACTACATTTAATCCCCTCATCTAAATCATTAATGTACAGTGTAAACAGCTGGGGCCCCAGCACAGAACCTTGCGGTACCCCACTAGTCACTGCCTGCCATTCTGAAAAGTACCCATTTACTCCTACTCTTTGCTTCCTGTCTGACAACCAGTTCTCAATCCATGTCAGTACACTACCCCCAATCCCATGTGCTCTAACTTTGCACATCAATCTCTTGTGTGGGACCTTGTCGAACGCCTTCTGAAAGTCCAAATATACCACATCAACTGGTTCTCCCTTGTCCACTCTACTGGAAACATCCTCAAAAAATTCCAGAAGATTTGTCAAGCATGATTTCCCTTTCACAAATCCATGCTGACTTGGACCTATCATGTCACCTCTTTCCAAATGCACTGCTATGACATCCTTAATAATTGATTCCATCATTTTACCCACTACCGATGTCAGGCTGACCGGTCTATAATTCCCTGTTTTCTCTCTCCCTCCTTTTTTAAAAAGTGGGGTTACATTGGCTACCCTCCACTCCATAGGAACTGATCCAGAGTCAATGGAATGTTGGAAAATGACTGTCAACGCATCCACTATTTCCAAGGCCACCTCCTTAAGTAATCTGGGACCATGCCGATGTCTATGCTCCACACGTGCCACCCATCCTTCTTCATCAAACCCCATCAACATATCCTGCCAATCCTTTCTCCCTCATCTACTTACCTAGCTTCCCTTTAAAAATGCATCTATCACTGTCCACACAACGACACTTCAAAAGTACTTCATTGGCTGTAAAGTTCCTTGGGCGTTTGGGTGGATGTGAATGGGCTAAACACTGGGTGGGGAGGCAGGGTTGGGGGGGGGGGCGAAGGGTTGGTACCAGGAGGGTAGGGGCTATGGCAGGGGGTGAGGAGGAGGAGGGGTCGGTGGAATGTTATCGGGCGGAGGTTAATGGGGTGTTACCGTGGGGTAGGGATGGGGGTACGTGCGGTACTGGGGGAAGTTGGGGTATTGGGGGGGGGGGGGTGGGTGGGGGTGCGGGGGAATGTTATCGGGGGTGAGGGGGGTTAATGGGGTGTTATGGGGGGGGAGGGGTTTGTTACAGGAGGGGAGGGAATGGGGGTGAGGGGAGCAACAGGAGTGGAGGAGAGGTACCAGGGGGTGATGTGTGTTACAGGGAGGGAGGGACGGTACTGGGGGGTGGGTAGGTGGGTGTTACCGGGGGAGGGGGTGTTACTGGGGGAGGGTGTGTTACTGGGGGAGGGGGGTGTTACTGGGGGAGGGTGTGTTACCGGGGAAGGGGTGTGTTACTGGGGGAGGGGGGTGTTAATGGGGGAGTGGGATGTCACTGGGGGAGGGGGTGTTACTGTGGGAGGGGGGTGTTACTGGGGGAGGGGGTGTTACTGGGGTGTGGGGAGAGGGATGTGTTCCGGTTGCGGGTGGGAGGGGTTGTCACCGGGGGAGGGGTTGTTACTGGGGGAGGGGGTGTTACTGGGGGAGGGGGGTGTTACTGGGGGAGGGGGGTGTTACTGGGGGAGGGGGGTGTTACTGGGGGAGGGGGATGTCACTGGGGAGGGGGTGTTACTGGGGGAGGGGGTGTTACTGGGGGAGGGGGGTGTTACTGGGGGAGGGGGGTGTTACTGGGGGAGGGGGATGTTACTGGGGGAGGGGGGTGTTCCTGGGGGAGGGGTGTGTTCCTGGGGGAGGGGGTGTTACTGGGGGAGGGGGGTGTTACTGGGGGAAGGGGGTGTTACTGGGGGAAGGGGGTGTTACTGGGGGAGGGGTGTGTTACTGGGGGAGGGGGTGTTACTGGGGGAGGGGGATGTTACTGGGGGAGGGGGTGTTACTGGGGGAGGGGGGTGTTACTGGGGGAGGGGGGTGTTACTGGGGGAGGGGGGTGTTACTGGGGGAGGGGGTGTTACTGGGGGAGGGGGGTGTTACTGGGGGAGGGGGGTGTTACTGGGGGAGGGGGTGTTACTGGGGGAGAGGGTGTTACTGGGAGAGGGGGTGTTACTGGGGGAGGGGGGTGGTTTGGGGGAGGGGTGTTACCGGGGAAGGGGGTGTTACTGGGGGAGGGGGTGTTACTGGGGGAGAGGGTGTTACTGGGGGAGGGGGTGTTACTCGGGGAAGGGTGTTACTGGGGGAAGGGGGTGTTATTGGGGGAGGGGTGTTACCGGGGAAGGGGGTGTTACTGGGGGAGGGGGTGTTACTGGGGGAGGGGGTATTACTCGGGGAGGGGGTGTTACTGGGGGAAGGGTGTTACTGGGGGAGGTGGGTTACTGGGGGAGGGGGGTGTTATTGGGGGAGGGGTGTTACCGGGAAAGGGGGTGTTACTGGGGGAAGGGTGTTACTGGGGGAGGGGGTATTACTGGGGGAGGGGGTATTACTGGGGGAGGGGGTGTTACTGGGGGAGGGGGTGTTACTGGGGGAAGGGTGTTACCGGGGAAGGGGGTGTTACTGGGGGAGGGGGTGTTACTGGGGGAAGGGTGTTACTGGGGGAGAGGGTATTACTGGGGGACGGGGTGTTACTGGGGGAGGGGGGTGTTACTGGGGGAGGGGGTGTTACTGGGGGAGGGGAGTGTTACCGTGGGGGGGGGGGGGGGGTTCCTGAGAAAAGGTGGTGTTACCGGGGGAGGGGGTGTTACTGGGGGAGCGGGTGTTACAGGGGGAGGGTGCGTTACTGGGGGAGGGGGGTGTTACTGGGGGAGGGGGTTGTTACTGAGGGAGGGGTTGTTACTGGGGGTGGGGGGTGTTACTGAGGGAGGGGGGTGTTACTGGAAGAGGGGTGTTACTGGGAGAGGGGTGTTACTGGGGGAGGGGGGTGTTACTGGGAGGGGGGTGTTACTGAGGGAGGGGGTGTTACTGGGGGAAGGGGGTGTTACTGGGGGAGGGGGGTGTTACTGAGGGAGGGGGTGTTACTGGGGGAAGGGGGTGTTAATGGGGGAGGGGGGTGTTACTGGGGGAGGGGGTGTTACTGGGAGGGGGTGTTACTGGGGGAGGGGGGTGTTACTGGGAGGGGGGTGTTACTGGGGGAGGGTGCTGTTACTGGGGGAGGGGGATGTTACTGGCGGAGGGGGGTGTTACTGGGAGGGGGGTGTTACTGGGGGAGGGGGTGTTATTGGGGGAGGTGCTACTGGGGGAGGGGGGTGTTACTGGGGGAGGGGGTTGTTCGGGGGGAGGGGATGTTACTGGGGGAGGGGGTGTTACTGGGAGGGGGGTGTTACTGGGGGAGGGGTTGTTACTGGGAGGGGGGTGTTACTGGGGGAGGGGGTGTTACTGGGGGAGGGGTGTTACTGGGAGGGGGGTGTTACTTTGGGAGGGGGTGGGAGGGGGTGTTACTGGGGGAGGGGGTGTTACTGGGGGAGGGGGATGTTACTGGGGGAGGGATGTTACTGGGGAAGGGGATGTTACTGGGGGAGGGATGTTACTGGGCGAGGGGGATGTTACTGGGGGAGGGGGATGTTACTGGGGGAGGGATGTTACTGGGGGAGGGGGATGTTACTGGGGGAGGGGGTGTTACTGGGGGAGGGGGGTGTTACTGGCGGAGGGGGATGTTACTGGGGGAGGGGGTGTTACTGGGGAGGGGATGTTACTGGGGGAGGAGGGTGTTACTGGGGGAGGGGCTGTTATTGGGGGAGGGGTGTTACTGGGGAGGGAGTGTTACTGGGGGAGGAGTTGTTACTGGGGAAGGGGTGTTACTGGGGAGGGGGTGTTACTGGGGGAGGGGGTGTTACTGGGGGGGAGGGGGTGTTACTGGGGGAGGGGGTGTTACTGGGGGAGGGGATGTTACTGGGGGAGGGGGTGTTACTGGGGGAGGGGGTGTTACTGGGGGAGGGGGATGTTACTGGGGGAGGGGGTGTTACTGGGGGAGGGGATGTTACTGGGGAGGGGATGCTACTGGGTGAAGGGATGTTACTGGGGGAGGGGGTGTTACTGGGGGAGGGGGTGTTACTGGGAAAGGGGGTGTTACTAGGGTAGGGGGGTGTTACTGGGGGAGGGGGGTGTTACTGGGGGAGGTGGGTGTTACTGGGGGAGGGTGTCTTTCTGGGGGAGGGGGGTGTTACTGGGGGAGGGGGGTGTTACTGGGAGGGGGTGTTACTGGGGGAGGGGATGCTACTGGGGGAGGGGGGTGTTACTGGGGGAGGCTGTGTTACTGGGGGAGGGGGGTGTTACTGGGGGAGGGGGGTGTTTGTGGGGCGAGGGGTGTTACTGGGGGAGGGGGGTGTTACTGGGGGAGGGGGTTTTACTGGGGGAGGGGATGCTACTGGGGGAGGCTGTGTTACTGGGGGAGGGGAATGTTACTGGGGGAGGGGGGGTGTTACTGGGGGAGGGGGGTGTTACTGGGGGAGGGGGTGTTACTGGGGGAGATGTGTTACTGGGGGAGGGGGGTGTTACTGGGGGAGGGGGTGTTACTGGGGGAGGGGGGTGTTACTGGGGGAGGGGGATGTTACTGGGGGAGGGGGATGTTACTGGCGGAGGGGGGTGTTACTGGGGGAGGGGGTGTTACTGGGGGAGGGGGTGTTACTGGGGGAGGGGGATGTTACTGGGGGAGAGGGTGTTACTGGGGGAGGGGGTGTTACTGGGGGAGGGGGTGTTACTGGGGGAGGGGGTGCTACTGGGGGAGGGGTGTTACTGGGGTAGGGGTGTTACTGGGGGAGGGGGGTGCTACTGGGGGAGGGGGTGTTACTGGGGGAGGGGGTGTTACTGGGGGAGCGGGTGTTACTGGGGGAGGGGGTGTTTATGGGGGAGAGGGGGTGTTACTGGGGGAGGGGGATGTTACTGGGGGAGGGGGTGTTACTGGGGGAGGGGGTGTTACTGGGGGAGGGGAATGTTACTGGGGGAGGGGAATGTTACTGGGGGAGGGGGTGTTACTGGGGGAGGGGGATGTTACTGGGGGAGGGTGTGTTACTGGGGGAGGGGGTGTTACTGGGGGAGGGGAATGTTACTGGGGGAGGGGAATGTTACTGGGGGAGGGGGTGTTACTGGGGGAGGGGGTGTTACTGGGGGAGGGGGTGTTACTGGGGGAGGGGGTGTTACTGGGGGAGGGGGTGTTACTGGGGGAGGGGTGTTACTGGAGGAGGGGGTGTTACTGGGGGAGGGGGGTGTTACTGGCGGAGGGGGGTGTTACTGGGAGGGGGGTGTTACTGGGGGAGGGGGTGTTATTGGGGGAGGTGCTACTTGGGAAGGGAGGTGTTACTGGGGGAGGGGGGTGTTACTGGGGGAGGGATGATACTGCAGGAGGTGGTGTTACTGGGGGAGGGGGGTGTTACTGGGGGAGGGGGTTGTTAGGGGGGAGGGGATGTTACTGGGGGAGGGGGTGTTACTGGGAGGGGGGTGTTACTGGGGGAGGGGTTGTTACTGGGGGAGGGGGGTGTTACTGGGGGAGGGGGTGTTACTGGGGGAGGGGGATGTTACTGGGGGAGGGATGTTACTGGGCGAGGGGGATGTTACTGGGGGAGGGATGTTACTGGGGGAGGGGGATGTTACTGGGGGAGGGGGATGTTACTGGGGGACGGATGTTACTGGGGAAGGGGCTGTTACTGGCGGAGGGATGTTACTGGGGGAGGGGGGTGTTACTGGGGGAGGCGGTGTTACTGGGGGAGGGGGTGTTACTGGGGGAGGGATGTTACTGGGGAAGGGGGCGTTACTGGGGGAGGGGGTGTTACTGGGGGAGGGGGATGTTACTGGGGGAGGGATGTTACTGGGGGAGGGGGATGTTACTGGGGGAGGGAGTGTTACTGGGGGAGGGGGTGTTACTGGCGGAGGGGGATGTTACTGGGGGAGGGGGTGTTACTGGGGAGGGGATGTTACTGGGGGAGGAGGGTGTTACTGGGGGAGGGGGTGTTATTGGGGGAGGGGTGTTACTGGGGAGGGAGTGTTACTGGGGGAGGGGGTTGTTACTGGGGAAGGGGTGTTACTGGGGAGGGGGTGTTACTGGGGGAGGGGGGGTTACTGGGGGGGAGGGGGTGTTACTGGGGGAGGGGGTGTTACTGGGAGGGGGGTGTTACTGGGGAGGGGATGTTACTGGGGGAGGGGGTGTTACTGGGGGAGGGGGGTGTTACTGGGGGAGGGGGGTGTTACTGGGGGAGGGGGTGTTACTGGGGGAGGGGGATGTTACTGGGGGAGGGAGTGTTACTAGGGGAGGGGATGTTACTGGGGAGGGGATGCTACTGGGGGAGGGGATGTTACTGGGGGAGGGGATGTTACTGGGGGAGGGGGTGTTACTGGGGGAGGGGGGTGTTACTGGGGGAGGGTGTCTTTCTGGGGGAGGGGGGTATTACTGGGGGAGGGGGGTGTTACTGGGGGAGGCTGTGTTACTGGGGGAGGGGGGTGTTACTGGGGGAGGCTGTGTTACTGGGGGAGGGGAATGTTACTGGGGGAGGGGGGGTGTTACTGGGGGAGGGGGATGTTACTGGGGGAGGGGGTGTTACTGGGGGAGATGTGTTACTGGGGGAGGGGGGTGTTACTGGGGGAGGGGGTGTTACTGGGGGAGGGGGTGTTACTGGGGGAGGGTGTCTTTCTGGGGGAGGGGGGTGTTACTGGGGGAGGGGGGTGTTACTGGGGGAGGCTGTGTTACTGGGGGAGGGGGGTGTTCACTGGGGGAGGGGGCTGTTTGTGGGGCGAGGGGTGTTACTGGGGGAGGGGGGGTGTTACTGGGGGAGGGGGTGTTACTGGGGGAGGGGATGCTACTGGGGGAGGCTGTGTTACTGGGGGTGGGGAATGTTACTGGGGGAGGGGGGGTGTTACTGGGGGAGGGGGATGTTACTGGGGGAGGGGGTGTTACTGGGGGAGATGTGTTACTGGGGGAGGGGGGTGTTACTGGGGGAGGGGTTGTTACTGGGGGAGGGGGGTGTTACTGGGGGAGGGGGATGTTACTGGGGGAGGGGGATGTTACTGGGGGAGGGGGTGCTACTGGGGGAGGGGGTGTTACTGGGGGAGGGGGATGTTACTGGGGGAGAGGGTGTTACTGGGGGAGGGGGTGTTACTGGGGGAGGGGGTGCTACTGGGGGAGGGGTGTTACTGGGGTAGGGGTGTTACTGGGGGAGGGGGGTGCTACTGGGGGAGGGGGTGTTACTGGGGGAGGGGGTGTTACTGGGGGAGCGGGTGTTACTGGGGGAGGGGGTGTTTATGGGGGAGAGGGGGTGTTACTGGGGGAGGGGGATGTTACTGGGGGAGGGGGTGTTACTGGGGGAGGGGGTGTTACTGGGGGAGGGGGTGTTACTGGGGGAGGGGAATGTTACTGGGGGAGGGGAATGTTACTGGGGGAGGGGGTGTTACTGGGGGAGGGGGATGTTACTGGGGGAGGGGGTGTTACTGGGGGAGGGGGTGTTACTGGGGGAGGGGAATGTTACTGGGGGAGGGGAATGTTACTGGGGGATGGGGTGTTACTGGGGGAGGGATGTTACTGGGGGAGGGGGGTGTTACTGGGGGAGGCGGTGTTACTGGGGGAGGGGGTGTTACTGGGGGAGGGATGTTACTGGGGAAGGGGGTGTTACTGGGGGAGGGGGTGTTACTGGGGGAGGGGGATGTTACTGGGGGAGGGATGTTACTGGGGGAGGGGGATGTTACTGGGGGAGGGAGTGTTACTGGGGCAGGGTGTGTTACTGGCGGAGGGGGATGTTACTGGGGGAGGGGGTGTTACTGGGGAGGGGATGTTACTGGGGGAGGAGGGTGTTACTGGGGGAGGGGGTGTTATTGGGGGAGGGGTGTTACTGGGGAGGGAGTGTTACTGGGGGAGGGGGTTGTTACTGGGGAAGGGGTGTTACTGGGGAGGGGGTGTTACTGGGGGAGGGGGTGTTACTGGGGGGGAGGGGGTGTTACTGGGGGAGGGGGTGTTACTGGGAGGGGGGTGTTACTGGGGAGGGGATGTTACTGGGGGAGGGGGTGTTACTGGGGGAGGGGGGTGTTACTGGGGGAGGGGGGTGTTACTGGGGGAGGGGGTGTTACTGGGGGAGGGGGATGTTACTGGGGGAGGGGGTGTTACTAGGGGAGGGGATGTTACTGGCGGAGGGGGATGTTACTGGGGGAGGGGGTGTTACTGGGGGAGGGGGTGTTACTGGGGGAGGGGGGTGTTACTGGGGGAGGGTGTCTTTCTGGGGGAGGGGGGTGTTACTGGGGGAGGGGGGTGTTACTGGGAGGGGGTGTTACTGGGGGAGGGGATGCTACTGGGGGAGGGGGGTGTTACTGGGGGAGGCTGTGTTACTGGGGGAGGGGGGTGTTACTGGGGGAGGCTGTGTTACTGGGGGAGGGGGGTGTTACTGGGGGAGGCTGTGTTACTGGGGGAGGGGGGTGTTACTGGGGGAGGGGGTGTTACTGGGGGAGGGGGTGTTACTGGGGGAGCGGGTGTTACTGGGGGAGCGGGTGTTTATGGGGGAGGGGACTGTTACTGGGGGAGGGGTATTACTGGGGGAGGGGGTGTTACTGGGCGAGGGGTATTACTGGGGGAGGGGGTGTTATTGGGGGAGGGGGGTGTTACTGGGCGAGGGGTATTACTGGGGGAGGGGGTGTTATTGGGGGAGGGGGGTGTTACTGGGGGAGGGGTATTACTGGGGGAGGGGGTGTTATTGGGGGAGGGGGTGTTACTGGGGGAGGGGTATTACTGGGGGAGGGGGTGTTATTGGGGGAGGGGGGTGTTACTGGGGGAGGGGTATTACTGGGGGAGGGGGGTGTTACTGGGGGAGGGGGTGTTACCGCGGTGTGGGGAGAGGGTTGTATTACCGTGGGCCGAAGTTGCCAGTACCTGGCGATCCGTTCCCCCAGCACGAGGCAGCGATGTCAGTCTGGGAGCGGAGGCGAGGGTGTGGGGGGTGTCTGTGGTGAAGCCAAGGGGGGGCCGAGGCTCCTGTACACAATAACTGTACATGAGCCAGCGGGCTCCGCTGTGTCACCCTTATCTATCAATTTATCGCCTGCCGCCCAGGCAGAACAAATGGCTGGAGTCATAAAGGATGTGGGGAATGTGAGCTGGTTATTACCAGAGCCGGGTGTTTTCAGAAGCAGTGGAAATCTCTGGCTGATAAAGTGGATAAGGCATGTACGCTCAATTCACGCTCATTACCCACTGGCTTTAGTGCCCTTATCACCGGGCCCATCTCCCTCTCAACACATGCTGGGCCACATTCCAGACTCTGATATCGCCCCGTTAATAGCAGCCAATTTGCCATTTTTAAGGGGGAAATGAAGGAGGAAAGTAGTGCATAATTAGAAAAGTTTAAGTCCTCAATTTGTCCCCGTCTCTCCGTACTTACGAGAGGCGAACGGCCCATTTACCTCGGCAAAGTGAGCTTTCAAGCCAGCCGCTGGAGTCTGACCTTGCCTCAGGGCCAGACGGCAAGTGCTAATTCAGAACAGGAGAGCTGTTTCATTAAATCCCCTCATTAACATTTTCGGAGCCGTTTTGCTTTCTGTAATGTCTGCGGGCAGCCCTCGTGCCTGAGCAGAACTGACTCGATGACAACTTGCTGCATCGTTCCCCGCCGTCCACAGCGGTAACAAAACTAAGCTGGAAAGGCACAGGGGAGAAAAGGCAGGCTGCACTCCGGACTCTGGGAGGTTTTGCTCAAGATCGCCAGATCATTCTAAAGGAAGAACGTGCATTTATCCAGTGCCTAAGTGGAGGAAGTGCATCCGGGAGGGCGCTGGGCACCTCGAGTCTCGTCGCCGAGAGCGTGCAGAAACCAAGCGCAGACAGCGGAAGGAGCATGCGGCAAACCAGTCCCCACCCTCCCTTTCCCTCAACCACTGTCTGTCCCACCTGTGACAGGGACTGTAATTCTCGTATTGGACTGTTCACCCACCTAAGAAGCAAGTCTTACTCGATTCCAAGGGACTGCCTATGATGATGCGCGCCTTTCACGATCTCAGGATGTCCCAAAGCGCTTTCCAATGATGCACTTTTTGTCGTCACTGTTGTAATGTAGGAATCACGACAGCCAGTATTGCGCACAGCAAGCTTCCACAAACAGCAATGTGATAATCTAATGTTAATGATTTTAGTTGAGGGATAAATATTGGCCCCAGGACACCGGGGATAACTCCCCCTGCTCTTTTTAGAAATAGTGACCGTAGGATCTTTTACATCCACCTGAGAGAGCAGACGGGGCCTCGGTTTAACGTCTCATCCGAAAGTCGGCACCTCCGACAATGCAGCGCTCCCTCAGTCAGTCAGCCGAGATTTCTGTGCTCAAGTCCCTGGAGTGGGACTTGAACCCACAACCTTCTGGCTCAGAGGCGAGTGTGTTACCTGCTGAGCCACAGCTGACAGCGCTCCAAGTGGAAGTTGGCGGCTGTAGTGAGGTCGACAGATGTGTGATCTAGTCCTGTTGCTGTGGACTATGATCTGTCACATAAACTCACAATAAAGGCACAGAAACTTAACCGGGCCACATAAATACTGGGGCTACAAGAGCAGGTCAGAGGCTGGGTATTCTGTGGTGAGTGTCTCACCTCCTGACTCCCCAAAGCCTTTCCACCATCTACAAGGCACAAGTCAGGAGTGTGATGGAATACTCCCCACTTGCCTGGATGAGTGCAGCTCCAACAACACTCAAGAAGCTCGACACCATCCAGGACAAAGCAGCCCACTTGATCAGCACCCCATCCACCACCTTCAACATTCACTCCCTCCACCACCGGCGCACCGTGGCTGCAGTGTGTACCATCTACAAGATGCACTGCAGCAACTCGCCAAGGCTTCTTCGGCAGCACCTCCCAAACCCGTGACCTCTACCACCTAGAAGGACGCGGGCAGCAGGAGCATGGGAACACCACCTCCTCCACGTTCCCCTCCGAGTCACACACCATCCTGACTTGGAAATATATCGGCCGTTCCTTCATTGTCGCTGGGTCAAACTCCTGGAACTCCCTCCCTAACAGCACTGTGGGAGCACCTTCACCACACGGACTGCAGCGGTTCAAGAAGGCGGCTCACCAAACACCTTCTCAGGGGCAATTGGGGACGGGCAATAAATGCTGGCCTTACCACAGCCCAGGAACGAATGAAAAAAAACATTTTGGATCAGAAAATCGTGGGTTCAAACTGCACTTCAGATACAGCAGGATGCTGGACTTCAGAACTCAGAGGTTATGAGCCCCCATGGCAAGTTGTGGCACTTAACTCAATGGGGAGGGAGGCGATATTACGAAAGAAAATGGGGTAGAGTGTAATACATATTGCTGGTTCGCTCTGAGTATCTTTCGCATGACTGGCTGAGATCAACTTCACGTGCGATATATCTGCCACCACAAATTGACCATGACAGCTGCTGATTGTGTTGTACAAAGCCCAACCTGGTCCCCGAACATCCTTCAGGGAAGGGAGCCTGCCGTCCTTACCCAGTCTGGGCCTACACCTGACTCTTACCCTGAGGAAGAGAGTGTTCGAAGACCAGGCCCTCAAATCTGGCACCAAGTTTATGATCTACAGGGCTGTAGTGATACCCGCCCTCGTGAATGGCTCAGCGATGTGGACCATATACAGCAGACACCTCAAATCGCTGGAGAAATACCACCAACGATGTCTCCACAAGATCCTGCAAATCCCCTGGGAGGACAGACACACCAATGTCAGTGCTCTCGACCAGGCCAACATCCCCAGCATCGAAGCACTGACCACACTCGACCAGCTCCGTTGGGCGGGCTACATTGTCCGCATGCTCGACACAAAACTCCCAAAGCAAGCGCTCTACTCGGAGCTCCTACACGGCAAGTGAGCCCCAGGTGGGCAGAGGAAACGTTACAAGGACACCCTCAAAACCTCCCTGATAAAGTGCAACATTCCCACCGGCACCTGGGAATCCCTGGCCAAAGACCGCCCTAAGTGGAGGAAGAGCATCCGGGAGGACGCTGAGCACCTCGAGTCTCGTCGCCGAGAGCATGCAGAGACCAAGCGCAGGCAGCGGAAGGAGCGTGCGGCAAACCAGACTCCCCACCCACCCTTTCCCTCAACCACTGTCTGTCCCACCTGTGACAGAGACTGTAATTCCCATATTGGACTGTTCAGTCACCTGAGAACTCACTTTTAGAGTGGAAGCAAGTCTTCCTCGATTCCGAGGGACTGCCTATGATGGTTGACTGTTAATGTTCTTAGCACAGCTAGGTTTTCTCTTGACAGAGACCGTTGCATCTTTTAAGAGAAAAGTGAGTAAATATGCGAAGATGAAAAGGTACAGAGCTGTGGGGAGAGCGTGGGGCAGTGGGATTAGTTCTGGGTTGAGATAGCAGGGAGACAGCACAGACATGGTGGGCTGAATGGCCTCTAATATGTGCTGTTCACTTCTGATGGGCTTATTGTTCCAGGGGAGAGATTTGGAGAAAAAGAAACCTTGAAAATCAAAGCCTGAGCCTTGTTGAATGTTGGTGAACATTAACGGGCCCAGAAGTTGGAGTCGGAGACTTGTGGACCTGGGCCTCTAGGTGATGGTCGGTGTAGAGGCCCACGTATCCCAGGAGCCTATGGGCTTTGTACACATCACTGGGATCACATGGGCCGGTCCAACCTATCAGAGTTGGGAGAATCCCCATTTATACTTAATTATGAGTTCCGATATACGGAAACACCGTAAGTATGAATGGGAATACCCCAAAAACACAGAAACACTGAAAATATATATTTTTTAAAAACCATCACATATTTCAAAAATTAATTATTTAAAACGAAAATTAAATTTTTTGAAAAATACATTTACACATTTTAAAGGATCTAAAAATGAACTTACCTTATTTAACCAGATTTAAAATGCTTAAATTATTAATGAAAACATTTATTTTTCTGTACTTTGTAAAAGTCTTACGCTAATGAAAGCAGGCTTGACGCCTTATGCCTGCTTTTATCAGTCGTAAGAATTTCATGGGCATTCGCTGGGCAGGAGTTGGACAAATAGCCCTAACACTCCACCCGCAGAGGACCGTAATTTCCGGATGTGTACGATCTATCAGGAGGATACCTGCCCTCCTGTATGGCTCAGAGACGTGGACCATATACAGCAGACAACTCAAATCGCTGGAGAAATACCACCAACGTTGTCTCCGCAAGACCCTGCAAATCCCCTGGGAGAATAGATGCACCAACGTCAACGCCCTCGACCAGGCCAACAACCCCAGCACTGACCACACTCGACCAGCACTGACCACATTGTCCGCATGCCCGACACAAGACTCCCAAAGCAAGCTCTCTACTCGGAACTCCTACACGGCAAGCGAGCCCCAGGTAGGCAGAGGAAAAGTTACAAGGACACCCTCAAAGCCTCCCTGATAAAAGGCAACATCCTCACCGACACCTGGGAGTCCCTGGCCAAAGACCGCCCTAAGTGGAGGAAGTGCATCTGGGAGGGCGCTGAGCACCTCGAGTCTCGTCGCCGAGAGCATGCAGAAACCAAGCGCAGGCAGCGGAAGGAGCATGCGGCAAACCAGACTCCCCACCCACCCTTTCCTTCAACCACTGTCTGTCCCACCTGTGACAGAGACTGTAATTCCCGTATTGGACTGTTCAGTCACCTGAGAACTCACTGTTAGAGTGGAAGCAAGTCTTCCTCGATTTTGAGGGACTGCCTATGATGATGATGATGCTTGACGGATCACAAGTTCCGTGTTTAGGCACACGCGCAGAGCACAGCTGGACCCGCAACTTGTGGGGACCCTTATGGGCACGAACACACCTCGTTTGTGAATTCAGGTCCATCTGTCCCATCAGGCAGTTCAGATAGGGGCAGATATGGAGCAGGAGTGCCATCTAGTGGCTGAAGACTGAATGGTTTCCACTCCACACCTGGCTACAGGTAAACGGAAGGGTCAGTGAGACGATAGTGGGGTGTGGGGGGGGGGTGGGGATTTAACCCTACTCGCTCAGGAGAAACCTGGCAAGTGGGTAGTTAAACTCGCCCTGGCTCTTACCTGTCGCACCAACACCTATAATTTTAAGCTGCTCTCTTGGGCAGGCAGCAAGGATAGGCGCCCGTAGCCAACAGGGTCCTTCTTTACACATGCATGTTGTGGCCCGATGACATCATTGAGACCCGACTGTAATCTTATCTCAGGCCTGAGTGAGGAATCCGCCTGGAGTTAAAATCGGGGTCTGAGAGGTGGGGACAATGAAAAGAGAAAAAGAAAGACGTGAATTTCTATAGCGCCGTTCACGATCTCATCGCTCTATAGCCAATGAAGTACTTATTTGAAGCACAGGTCACTGTTGTAATGTGGGAAACGCGGCAGCCAATTTGCGCACAGCAAGCTCCCACGGACAGCAATGTGATAATGACCAGATAATCTGTTTTAGTGATGTGAATTGAGGGATAAATATCAGCCCAGGACACCGGGGACACCTCCCCCTGCTCTTCTTCGAAATAGTGCCCATGGGATCTTTTACGCCCACCTGAGAGAGCAGACAGGGCCTCGCTTTAACGTCTCATTTGAAAGATAGATTTCGAAAAATGAGCTTCTGCAGTCAACCTGGAATCAAAGTCAAATTAATAGATTGAGTCTAATGCGAACTCGTACTTGTACAGTACATTGAGTAACCTCCTCCAGCCCGACTACTCTCTGAGGTCTCGGCACTCCTCCAATTCTGGCATTGTCATCATCTTAGGCAGTCCCTCGGAGTCGAGGAAGACTTGCTTCCACACTAGAAGTGAGTTCTCAGGTGACTGAAGGGTCCAATGTGGGAATTACTGTCTCTGTCAAGGTGGGACAGACAGTGGTTGAAGGAACGGGTGGGTGGGGAGTCTGGTTTGTCGCACGCTCCTCCCGCTGTCGACGCTTGGCTTCAGCTTGCTCTCGGCGTCGAGCCTCGAGATGTTCAGTGCCTTCCTGGATGCTTTTCCACCATTTTGGGAGGTCTTGGGCCAGGGATTCCCAGGTGTTGGTGGGGATGTTACATTTTTTCAAGGAGGCTTTGAGGGTGTCCTTGAAGCGTTTCCTCTGCCCTCCTGGTGCGTGCTTGCTGCGTTGGAGTTCCGAGTGGAGCGCTTGTTTTGGGAGTCTCGTATCAGGCATGCGGGCGATGTGGCCTGCCCAGCGGAGCTGGTCGAGTGTGGTCAATGCTTCGGTGCTGGGGATGTTGGTCTGATCGAGGACACTGACGTTGGTGCACCTATCCTGCCAATGGATTTGCAGGATCTTGCGGAGACAGTGTTGGTGGTACTTCTCCAGTGCTTTGAGGTGCCTGCTCTACATAGTCCATGTCTCTGAGCCATATAGGAGGGCGGGTATCACCACTGCTCTGTAGACCATGAGCTTGGTGCCAGGTTTGAGGTTCTGGTCTTCAAACACCCTCTTCCTCAGGTGACTGAAGGCTGCACTGGCGCACTGGAGGCGGTGTTGGACCTCATCATGATGTCTGCCCTTGTTGACAGTAGGCTCCCGAGGTGTGGAAAATGGTCCACGTTGTCCAAGGCCTCTTCGTGGATTTTGATAACCAGGGGGGGTTGGGGTAGTGCTGTGTGGCGGGGGCAGGTTGGTAGAGGACCTTTGTCTAACGGATACTTAGTGTAAGGCCCATGCTCTCGTACGCCTCAGTGAAGGTGTTGACGATGGCTTGGAGTTCGGCCTCCGAGTGTGCGCAAGCATCGTCTGCATACTGTAGTTTGATGACGGAGGATGGGATGACCTTTGGATCTGGACTGGAGGCGGCGGAGGTTGAACAGGTTCCCGTTTGTCCTGTAATTTAGCTCCACTTCAGCGGGGAGCTTGCTGAGGATGAGATGGAGCTTTGCAGCGAGGGAGATCGAGAAGAGCGTTGGCGCGATGACGCATCCTCGATTTCAATCGCTCCACGATTGGTGGCCATGCCTTCAGCAGCTGAAGCCATAAGCTCTGGACTGTCCTCCCTAAACCACTCTACCTCACTTTCCTTCTTTAAGACGCTCCTTCAAACCTACCTCTTTCACCTGTCCTCAAAGCTCCCTATGTGGCTCAGTGTCAAATTCTGCCTGATTCCTGTGAAGTGCCTTGGGACCTTTTGCTACATTAAAGGCGCTATGTAAACACATGTTGTTGTAGTATATCGAAACATCTGAGGGTGTTTACCGAGGAGAACATACGAACATAAGAACTAGGAGCAGGAGTCGGCCATTTGGCCCCTCGAGCCTGCTCCGCCATTCAATAAGATCATGGCTGATCTGATCATGGACTCAGCTCCACTTCCCTGCCCGCTTCCCATAACCCTTTACTCCCTTATCGCTCAAAAATCTGTCTATCTCTGCCTTAAATATATTCAATGACCCAGCCTCCACAGCTCTCTGGGGCAGAGAATTCCACAGATTTACAACCCTCTGAGAGAAGAAATTCCTCCTCATCTCAGTTTTAAATGGGCGGCCCTTTATTCTAAGACTATGTCTCCTAGTTTTAGTTTCCCCTAAAAGTGGAAATATCCACCTTGTCGAGCCCTCTCTTTATCTTATATGTTTTGATAAGATCACCTCTCATTCTTCTGAACTCCAATGTCTATAGGCCCAATCTACTCAACCTATCTTCATTGGTCAACCCCCTCATCTCCGAATCAACCTAGTGAACCTTCTCTGAACAGCCTCCAATGCAAGTATATCCTTCCTTAAATACGGAGACCAAAACTGTAGGCAGTACTCCAGGTGTGGCCTCACCAATACCCTGTACAGTTGTAGCAGGACTTCTCTGCTTTTATTCTCTATCCCCCTTACAATAAAGGCCAATGTTCCATTTGCCTTCCTGATTACTTGCTGTACCTGCATACTAACTTTTTGTGTTTCATGCACAAGGACCCCCAGGTCCCTCTGTACTGCAGCACTTTGCAATTTTTCTCCATTTAAATTATAATTTACTTTTCTATTATTTCTGCCAAAGTGGATAACCTCACATTTTCCCACATTATACTCCATCTGCCAAATGTTTGCCCACTCACTTAGCCTTTCTATATCCCTTTGCATATTTTTTGTGTCCTCCTCACAATTTGCTTTCCCACCCATCTTTGTATCATCAGCAAACTTGGCTACATTACACTCAGTCCCTTCATCCAAGTCATTAATATAGATTATAAATAGTTGAGGACCCAGCACCGATCCCTGCGGCACCCCACTAGTTACCGTTTGCCAATCGGAAAATGACCCATTTATCCTGACTCCCTGTTTTCTGCTCAGGAGATAATGTGGGTGTGAATGAGGGTCGAGGATAGGGGTTGAAGATCGACATGGAGCAAGATATGGAAACATGGGCTGAATGGTAATTTGAAGCTCATTGTTGGGTCAAACAGGACTCCAAGAGTAAACATGTGGCTGTGTGGGGAGAGAGGTGGGATCGAGAGCTGCGATGTAGAATTTCTGGCACTGAGCAGTATCAGTTCTGTGCGAAAATTTGCATCACTTTCAATTCATTGATAACTTTTTTCTCTTAAAACCCCCACCACCCATCCACTTTTGACCCCTCTGTCCTTGCAAACTACACCCACCCTCTCCCTCTCCAACTGCCCTTACCGCTCTGAAGACTTTGAGCCTGTGGTCGCCTCCCAAGTCAGTGCACATCCTTGCCATGACTCCATAAGATAAGAAATAGGAGCAGGAGTAGGCCATTCGGCCCCTCAAGCCTGGCTGATCATCGACCTCAATGCTACCTTCCCGCCCGATCTCCATATCCCTTGATTCCCCTAGAGTCCAAACATCTATCGATCTCAACCTTGAATATAAGATAGGAGCAGGAGTAGACCATGTAGTGACCACCCATCCCTCCTATTTGGGCCCAGAACTCTCCCTGCTGAGGGCCTGCTGAATGGCTGAGGCCTAGAGTTGGGAGTGTTGACGCGGTCTATGCCCGTTTGCATAGAATACCAGAGCAGGGAGGTTATGCTAGAATGATGTAAAATGCTAGTTAGGCCACGGCTGGAGTACTGTGTGCAGTTCTGGTCACCACATTACAGGAAGGACGTGATCGCACTGGAAAGGGTGTAGAGGAAATTTACAAGGATGTTACCTGGAGTGGAGAATTTTAGCGATGAGGGAAGATTGGATAGGCTGGGGTTGTTTTTCCTTGGAACAGAGGAGGCTGAGGGGAGATTGAATTGAAGTGTATAGATTTATGAGGGGTCTAGATAGAGTGGATAGGAAGGACTTATTTCCCTTAGCAGAGGGGTCAATAACCAGGGGGCATAGATTTAAAGTAACTGGGGGTAGGTTTAGAGGGGATTTGAGGAGAAATGTTTTTATCTAGAGGGTGGTGGGGGTCTGGAACTCACGGCCTGAAAGGGTGGTAGAGGCAGAAACCCTCACCACATTTAAACAATACTTGGATGTGCATTTGAAGTGCTGTAACCTACAGGGCTACGGACCGAGAGCTGGAAAGTGGGATTAGGCTGGATAGCTCTTGGTCGGCCGGCACAGACACGATGGGCCGAAATGTTGTAATTTTCTATGGTTCTATGATACCATTTGCAGAAGAGAGTTCCAAACTTCTATCACCCTTTGTGTGTAGAAGTGTTTCCTAATTTCACTCCTGAAAGGTCTGGCTCTAATTTTTAGACTGTGCCCCCCCTAGTCCTAGGCTCCCCAGCCAGCGGGAATAGTATCTCTCTATCTACCCCATCAGTTTCCTGTAATATCCTGAAAACTTCGATCAGATCACCCCTTAACCTACTAAATTCCAGGGAATACAGCTCTAGTTTGTGTAATCTCTCCTCGTAATTTAACCCCTGGAGTCGGGTTATCATTCTGGAATATTCCTGGAAGTTTCATCACATGACCTCCCATCTCCAACTGGCCCTACCCGGTCAAACAGCCTCTTTTTGTTCAAAAGCTCCAGTTATATTTAGAACTAATAATAAAACAGAAGTGTATTATTAAAGTATTTATCCAATTCCCTGTTTGAAAGTTGCCAATGGCCCTGAAATTCCGATGTCCCGGGTCCGTGCAAAATTTCTACGGACCCGGGAAGTCATCGGAAACGCTGTTTTTTAGCGCGCAATGCGCTTAAGCTGAAAACTGGCTTTTCCGATCTGTCAAGTTTCTGGCTTGGCAGATCATCCATATCTCGGGAGCGAGGACACTTACAGGGCAACATTTCCGATATTTACGCATATCTTGCCCAGCAAATATCCTTTAAAATCTTGCGCCTGAAAAAGCAGGCGCAAGAGTTTAAAAATACACAAACACATTTTAAAATAAAGTTATAAAAACACATTTTATTGTTGAAAACCCTCCCCACTACGATAAGTTTATTTTAAGGCTTCATTAAAAAAACTTTTTAAAAAGCCGGGAAAATATATTTTTTATAACAACTTTAATTTAAATGAATGTTAAATATGTAGTGTATTTTCTATTTTTTATTGTGTTTTGGGTGTTTGGGGGGGGGGGGTTTCTCATTCATAGTATTAGGAGTTCCGGACTTACAGAACTCCTATTATTATGAATGAGAATCTATACTTCACCTGATTGGCTGCTGTCTCCAGCTCCCGGCCTGCGCACATCCCCACGTGCACGCGCTGCGACGCACAGTCACGGGAGGCCACAGGCTCGGAAGTTCCAACGGGCGCAGCAGCAACAGGTAAGTGCGCATCTTTTATTTCTCTTTTTCTGTCGTTTGCCCGCGGGAAGAACTCGAACGGAATTTCAGGGCCATTGAATCTGCTCCCACCGCCCTTTCAGGCAGCGCATTCCAGATCACAACAACTCGCTGGGTAAGATCAAAGGGCTGGATTTTTGGTTAAGCTCATTTCGGGGCAGTAATGGCGGCTGGGGCGGTAAAGTTTGCGCCCGGCAACAGTTTGCGCCTCAATCAGCAAAATTGGGCAGCTGGGCCCTGAGTGTAGGGAGGAGCGCTAAGGGAGGCGTTACACACCACTCTTAGGGCGCTAGGCCGGCTGAGCATGGGAACATCCCGAGCTAAACAGCCGGCCTCGGAGCGCTGTGAGAGAGGCCTGGGGGAAAAAAAACCTGAGAAAAAAACCTACCCAAACTATTCCCATTACATAGCCCACGCCACCACAACATAAATCGCAAAAATAAAATAAAAAACAATCACACTTACCTGAGGTGGACATTACTTACTGCGACAGCTCGGATCGCCCCCGCTTTCACAGGTGGTTCCAGCAGGGGACGCTATGGAGCGCTACAGATCGGGCAGGAGTCAGGGGGCAACCAGGGGGCGTTACACACTGGCTCACCCCTCCCGGGCGGTAATGTTCTGCACCCCGCCGAAACCGGCCCCGAAAACCCCGGCAGGGCCCTGGAACAGAAGAAGATAAGAAATAGGAGCAGGAGTAGGCCACCTGGTCCCTCGAGCCTGCTCCGCCATTCAATAAGATCACGGCTGATCCGATCATGGACTCAGCTCTACTTCCCCGCCCGCTCCCCATAACCCTTTACTCCCCTTATCGCTCAAAAATCTGTCTCCGCCTTATATATAATCTATGACCCAGCCTCCACAGCTCTCTGGGGCAGAGAATTCCACAGATTCACGACCCTCTCAGAGAAGAAATTCCACCTCATCCCAGTTTTAAACTGGAAGCTGGCTACCCGCCCGGAAGAGCTCACCGCTGCCATTGCCGTTCCTCCGGGATGAAAACGGAGGTGGAAAGCGCCGGAAAATCCAGGCCAAATTCTCCCCATCTCACCGGCGGCTCATATGCCAACCACTTTAAATGGGCTTTGTCTTCTGGACTCTCTCATTTTGTCTCCTGTCGTCTCTTGTTTATGACCAGGACACGTCGCCCTCTGTCCATCCCTGTGTATGTTGTGGCTACCACTCCAGATCCGAGCCTGTTACCTCCATCTCCATCTGTCCCCTCTCAGTCCCTCCGCTCCTGTCCCCTCTCCTTCCTCTCACACGGGCGGACATTTTGGACTGAGACGAGGAGAAATATCTTCACTCAGAGGCTTGTCAACCGTCGGATCAATCTATTGATCTCAGTGGTTGAGCATATTCAAGACTGAGGTCAGTACATCTTTGGACACTGAGGGGTCGAAATTCCCGTTATAATGCCGCCTGTTACCGCTGGCGGAAGGCCTACCATCGATGGTAAGCAGTGTCCACGCCTCCGGAGAAATTCAGTCAGCTCTTTGGCATAGGTGCCAATAGGTAACGCTATGCCCTCTCATGGCACCCGCGTGGTGACGTCACCCAGCCTGCAAAGCCTCCTTGGCGCCATTCCCGCGATATTTGGTTTCAACGTCGGCCTTCCCTACAGGCCTTCTTACAGCCTGAAAAAAGTCACGAGAACATAACGGTTCTCGGGCCAAATTGCCCAGAGGGCATGGTACGTTTTTCTTTCTTTTATTTCTGCACTTTTTCATTAGTTGTAACAGTGGGGAAGTTTGTGTGTGGGTTGGAGAAGTCTGAGGTTTTTTTTTCTTTCTTCCCGATTCCCAGCGAGCACAGCAGCAGCCTCCGGCGGGGAAATTCAGACGGCCTCCTGAACTCCCGCCCGAGGATAAGTGTGCAACGGCCACTTGTTAGCGCTGCTCTCTCAACTTTGGGCGTAAACTCTCAATTTGCCGTTTGGAGGCTGTACCTAACGCCCGCCGCTAAAATCAGCAATCAGGCGGTAACACCGCCTCAGAACCGGCCTTAACCAATTTTGCTCCCCTGAGAGTTAGTACATTTCCCTCTACCTTGTGACGGTAATGTCCCTAAGCGCCCACCTCAAGATTTCCCAGGTGTACTAACTGACATTTCTAAGGGATAGATTCAATGAAGTCCCATTATTTGATGCTGCATGTTGTGATAGAGAGGAAATACGATAAAGACAATACAATCACAATTGAAACAGAACAAAACTTTCCTAAACTCAGTAAGCTGAATGGATTGCAGTACCAGATATTGTCCATTGGACTCTAGAGAAATCGAGGGATATGGAGACAGTGCAGGAAAGTGGAGTTGAGGTTGAAGATCAGCCCTAATCTTATTGGATTAGGAGCAGGCTCGAGGGGCCGAATGGCCGACTCCTGCTCCTAATCCTTATGTCCTTATGCCACCTTTCATTTCACTTTACAGGTGCTCTGCTCAAGTCTTGAATGCCCCCTTGAATAAGCTCCCCTCTGTGCCTCCCTTGGTATTCTCCAAAGGGCCCATTGAGACATCTGCTGTCACCAGCTCACAAGCAACAACCCCAACTGCCCCACCCTCCTCTCTCGCCAACCTTCCAGCCCAACGCGCTCACTGGGGGCTAATCTCGTTGACCTCCTCCGCGTTTCCCACATTACAACAGTGACCACACTCCAAAAGTACTTAATTGGCTGCAAAGCGCTTTGAGACTTCCGGTGGTCGTGAAAGGCGCTATATAAATGCAAGTCTTTCTTTCTTTCTTTTCCTTCCCGTCTCGCTTAGCCCTCCCGCCATTCTCCCCTCAGACTCTGCCAGTGGATCAGTAATCTCCGCTGATCGCCGCATCTTCCTCCAGGATGTCCATTGACCCGTGAACAAGGCCCTTAGCCTTCCCTGACCTTATTATGGATTTGCGCCAACATCATGGCTTTGATTAAAACTTGGCTCACGGGTGATGACGTCTTGCCACTTGTTGAAAGCCTCTCTGCTTGGCTATACCTTGCGTCATCTGCCCCATAAAAATCGTCATGGTGGCAGTGTGGCCCTTATCACCTAATCACACCTTGGTCTCCGCACCCCCACTCTGGAACCATCTTCTCCATTGACAACCTCACCTAGAACCACCCATCTTATATCTCCTTTAAAATCCTTGTCCTCTACTGACCACTCCTCCACCCCGCCACCCCCCCCCCCACCCCCGACCTCGTCTCGTCCATGAAGCCTCTTGTTCTCCTTATCCCATTCCGACTAAACCCAATGCCCCCATTATCCAACAAGCAAAACCTTCTCTGAGGCTCCCCCTGCATCTTGTCCTAATCCCATACCCTTCACCGGTTTCTCTCCTCTCTCCTCTCATGTCCTCTCCAGGCTCATGGTGTCCAAGTGATCCATCTCCTGCTGTTCCGACCCTATTCCCACTAAACTGCAGACCACCCAACTTCCCTTCCTGGCCCGCTCCTGGCTGACATTGTGAAAGGTTCCCTCTGCTCAGATGGAGATGAGGTGGAATTTCTTCTCTGGAGCATAAGAATTAGGAGCAGGAGTCAGCCATTTGGATCCTCGAGCTTGCTCCACCATTCAATGAGACCATGGCTGATCTTCTACTTCAACTCCAACTTCCCACACGATCCCCATATCACTTGATATCCAAAAATCTATCGATCCCTGCCTTGAATATACTCAATGACAGCCCTCTGGGGTAGAGAAGTCCAAAGATTCATCACCCTCTGAGTGAAGAAATTTCTTTTCATCTCAGTCCGAAATGGCTGACCCCTCCATGGGGTCTAGATGAAGGAATTGCAGATGACACTAAGCTGGGTGGCGATGTGAGCTGTGAGGAGGACGCTAAGAGGCTGCAGGGTGACTTGGACATGTTAGGTGAGTGGGCAAACGCATGGCAGATGCAGTATAATGTGAATAAATGTGAGGTTATCCACTTTGGTGGCAAAAACACGAAGGCAGAATATTATCTGAATGGCGGCAGATTAGGAAAAGGGGAGGTGCAACGAGACCTGGGTGTCATGGTACATCAGTCAAGTTAGGTCACGGGGCAGTAGAGTTAGGTCACGGGCCATGATCTTATTAAAAGGAGGTGCAGGCTTGAAGGGCCGAATGGCCTACTCCTGCACCTATTTTCTATGTTCCTATGTACTTTTCAAAACCACCATCAACAATCCCTCCCCAAAATCCCCACCCTTGACCCCTCTGTCCTTGAAAACTACTGCCCCATCTCCAACCTCCAAAGCAAATTGTGAAGAGGACACAAAAAATTTGCAAAGGGATTAAGGTGGAGATAGACAGATTTTTGAGCAATAAAAGAATAAAGGATTATGGGGAGTGGGCAGGAAAGTGGAGCTGAGTCCATGATCAGATCAGCCATGATCTTATTGAATGGCGGATCAGGCTCGAGGGGCCAAATGGCCGACTCCTGCTCCTATTTCTTATGTTCATTTCCACAATTACACAGCGGAGGAACTTTACATTTGTTGCTGATCTCCTATTCACATGGCTCAAGCAGTCGAGAGGTAGTTAGCATGTTGCCTCTTGCTGCTTTTAGTTTGTTTCCAATCCATCTCATTCCTGTCCTCAAAGCCCCATCTTCCTCTTTCTCCGGAGGCACTGCAGATGTTAATCTGTTAATTAGGAGCAGAGAGGATATTTCCACTCATAACTCGAGTCCTAATTCTACTGCCCCATGTCCTAACTCTACTGCCCCTGTGTCCTAACTCTACTACCCCCGTGTCCTAACTCTACTGCCTCGTGTCCTAACACTACAGCCCCCGTGTCCTAACACTACTGCCCCCGTGTCCTAATCCTATTGCCCCGTGTCCTAACTCTACTGCCCCGTGTCCTAACTCTACTGCCCCATGTCCTAACTCTACTTCCCCATGTCCAAACCCTATTGCCATGTGTCCTAACTCTACTGCCCCGTGTCCTAACTTTACTGCCCCCGTGACCTAACTCTACTGTCCCCGTGTCTAAACCTATTGCCCCATGTCCTAACTCTACTGCCCCATGTCCTAACTCTACTGCCCCCGTGACCTAACTCTACTGTCCCCGTGTCTAAACCTATTGCCCCATGTCCTAACTCTACTGCCTCCGTGACCTAGCTCTACTGCCCCGTGTCATAACGCTACTGCCCCGTGTCCTAACGCTACTGCCCCGTGTCCACACTCTACTGCCCCCGTGACCTAACTCTACTGCCCCCGTGACCAAACTCTACTGCCCCCGTGTCCTAAACCTATTGCCCCGTGTCCTAACTCTACTGCCCCCGTGACCTAACTCTACTGCCCCGTGTCCTAACGCTACTGCCCCGTGTCCTAAACCTATTGCCCTGTGTCCTAACTCTACTGCCCCCGTGACCTAACTCTACTGCCCCGTGTCCTAACTCTACTGCCCCATGTCCTAACTCTACTGCCCCAGTGTCCTAACTCTACTGCCCTGTGTCCTAACCCTACTGCCCCCGTGTCCTAACTCTACTGCCCCAGTGTCCTAACTCTACTGCCCCAGTGTCCTAACCCTATTGCCCCGTGTCCTAACTCTACTGCCCCCGTGTCCTAACTCTACTGCCCCCGTGTCCTAACTCTACTGCCCCAGTGTCCTAACTCTACTGCCCCCATGTCCTAACTCTATTGCCCCGTGTCCTAACTCTACTGCCCCAGTGTCCTAACTCTACTGCCCTGTGTCCTAACCCTATTGCCCCGTGTCCTAACTTTACTGCCCCCGTGACCTAACTCTACTGCCCCCATGTCCTAACCCTATTGCCCTGTGTCCTAACTCTACTGCCCCGTGTCCTAACTCTATTGCCCCCATGTCCTAACTCGACTATCCCCGTGTCCTAACTCTACTGCCCCCGTGACCTAACTCTACTGCCCCCGTGTCCTAACACTATTGCCCTGTGTCCTAACTCTACTACACCCGTGTCCTAAATCTACTGCCCCCGTGACCTAACACTATTGCCCTGTGTCCTAACTCTACTACACCCGTGTCCTAAATCTACTGCCCCATGTCCTAACTCTACTGCCCCCATGTCCTAACCCTATTGCCCCGTCTCCTAACTCTACTGCCCCCGTGACCTAACTCTACTGCCCTGTGTCCTAACTCTACTGCCCCCGTGTCCTAACACTATTGCCCTGTGTCCTAAACCTATTACCCCCGTGTTCTAACTCTACTGCCCCCGTGTCCTAACTCTACTGCTCCATGTCCTAACGCTACTGCCCCGTGTCCTAACTCTACTGCCCCGTGTCCTAACTCTACTGCCCCCGTGTCCTAACTCTACTGCCCCGTGTCCTAACTCTACTGCCCCTGTGTCCTAACTCTACTTCCCCCATGTCCTAACTCTGCTGCCCCCGTGTCCTAACTCTACTGCCCCCATTTCCTAACTCTACTGCCCCGTGTCCTAACTCTACTGCCCCCGTGACCTAACTCTACTGCCCCGTGTCCTAACTCTACTGCCCCCGTGACCTAACTCTACTGCCCCATGTCCTAACTCTACTTCCCCATGTCCAAACCCTATTGCCATGTGTCCTAACTCTACTGTCCCCGTGTCTAAACCTATTGCCCCATGTCCTAACTCTACTGCCCCGTGTCCTAACTTTACTGCCCCCGTGACCTAACTCTACTGTCCCTGTGTCTAAACCTATTGTCCCATGTCCTAACTCTACTGCCTCCGTGACCTAGCTCTACTGCCCCGTGTCCTAACGCTACTGCCCCGTGTCCTAACCCTACTGCCCCGTGTCCTAACGCTACTGTCCCGTGTCCACACTCTACTGCCCCCATGACCTAACTCTACTGCCCCCGTGACCAAACTCTACTGCCCCCGTGTCCTAAACCTATTGCCCCGTGTCCTAACTCTACTGCCCCCATGACCTAACTCTACTGCCCCGTGTCCTAACGCTACTGCCCCGTGTCCTAAACCTATTGCCCCGTGTCCTAACTCTACTGCCCCCGTGACCTAACTCTACTGCCCCGTGTCCTAACTCGACTGCCCCATGTCCTAACTCTACTGCCCCCGTGACCTAACTCTACTGTCCCCGTGTCTAAACCTATTGCCCCATGTCCTAACTCTACTGCCCCATGTCCTAACTCTACTGCCCCCGTGACCTAACTCTACTGTCCCCATGTCTAAACCTATTGCCCCATGTCCTAACTCTACTGCCTCCGTGACCTAGCTCTACTGCCCCGTGTCCTAACGCTACTGCCCCGTGTCCTAATGCTACTGCCCCGTGTCCACACTCTACTGCCCCCGTGACCTAACTCTACTGCCCCCGTGACCAAACTCTACTGCCCCCGTGTCCTAAACCTATTGCCCCGTGTCCTAACTCTACTGCCCCCGTGACCTAACTCTACTGCCCCGTGTCCTAACGCTACTGCCCCGTGTCCTAAACCTATTGCCCCGTGTCCTAACTCTACTGCCCCCGTGACCTAACTCTACTGCCCCGTGTCCTAACTCTACTGCCCCATGTCCTAACTCTACTGCCCCAGTGTCCTAACTCTACTGCCCTGTGTCCTAACCCTACTGCCCCCGTGTCCTAACTCTACTGCCCCCGTGTCCTAACTCTACTGCCCCAGTGTCCTAACTCTACTGCCCCCATGTCCTAACCCTATTGCCCCGTGTCCTAACTCTACTGCCCCAGTGTCCTAACTCTACTGCCCTGTGTCCTAACCCTATTGCCCCGTGTCCTAACTTTACTGCCCCCGTGACCTAACTCTACTGCCCCCATGTCCTAACCCTATTGCCCTGTGTCCTAACTCTACTGCCCCGTGTCCTAACTCTATTGCCCCCATGTCCTAACTCGACTATCCCCGTGTCCTAACTCTACTGCCCCCGTGACCTAACTCTACTGCCCCCGTGTCCTAACACTATTGCCCTGTGTCCTAACTCTACTACCCCCATGTCCTAACCCTATTGCCCTGTGTCCTAACTCTACTGCCCCGTGTCCTAACTCTATTGCCCCCATGTCCTAACTCTACTACCCCCGTGTCCTAACTCTACTGCCCCCGTGACCGAACTCTACTGCCCCCGTGACCTAACACTATTGCCCTGTGTCCTAACTCTACTACACCCGTGTCCTAAATCTACTGCCCCATGTCCTAACTCTACTGCCCCCATGTCCTAACCCTATTGCCCCGTCTCCTAACTCTACTGCCCCCGGGACCTAACTCTACTGCCCTGTGTCCTAACTCTACTGCCCCCGTGTCCTAACACTATTGCCCTGTGTCCTAAACCTATTACCCCCGTGTTCTAACTCTACTGCCCCCGTGTCCTAACTCTACTGCTCCATGTCCTAACGCTACTGCCCCGTGTCCTAACTCTACTGCCCCGTGTCCTAACTCTACTGCCCCCGTGTCCTAACTCTACTGCCCCGTGTCCTAACTCTACTGCCCCTGTGTCCTAACTCTACTTCCCCCATGTCCTAACTCTGCTGCCCCCGTGTCCTAACTCTACTGCCCCCATTTCCTAACTCTACTGCCCCGTGTCCTAACTCTACTGCCCCCGTGACCTAACTCTACTGCCCCGTGTCCTAACTCTACTGCCCCCGTGACCTAACTCTACTGCCCCGTGTCCTAACTCTACTGCCCCCATGTCCTAACACTATTGCCCTGTGTCCTAAACCTACTACTCCCGTGTCCTAACTCTACTGCTCCATATCCTAACGCAACTGCCCCATTTCCTAACTCTACTGCCCCGTGTCCTAACTCTACTGCCCCCGTGACCTAACTCTACTGCCCCGTGTCCTAACTCTACTGCCCCCATGTCCTAACACTATTGTCCTGTGTCCTAAACCTACTAACCTGTATCCTAACTCTATTGCTCATGTCCTAACTCTACTGCCCCCGTGTCCTAACTCTACTGCCCCCGTGTCCTAACCCTTCTGCCCCGTGTCCTAACCATTCTGCCCCGTGTCCTAACCCTATTGCCCCGTGTCCTAACTCTACTGCCCCCGTGTCCTACCTCTACTGCCCCGTGTCCTAATGCAACTGCCCCGTGTCCTAACGCTACTGCCCCGTGTCCTAACGCTACTGCCCCCGTGTCCTAACCCTTCTGCCCCGTGACCTAACGCTACTGCCCCGTGACCTAACGCTACTGCCCCCGTGACCTAACTCTACTGCCCCGTGTCCTAACCCTTCTGCCCCGTGACCTAACTCTACTGCCCCGTGTCCTAACCCTTCTGCCCCGTGACCTAACGCTACTGCCCCGTGTCCTAACCCTTCTGCCCCGTGACCTAACTCTACTGCCCCGTGTCCTAACCCTTCTGCCCCGTGACCTAACGCTACTGCCCCGTGACCTAACGCTACTGCCCCGTGACCTAACTCTACTGCCCCGTGTCCTAACCCTTCTGCCCCGTGACCTAACGCTACTGCCCCGTGACCTAACTCTACTGCCCCGTGTCCTAACTCTACTACACCCGTGTCCTAAATCTACTGCCCCATGTCCTAACTCTACTGCCCCCATGTCCTAACCCTATTGCCCCGTCTCCTAACTCTACTGCCCCCGGGACCTAACTCTACTGCCCTGTGTCCTAACTCTACTGCCCCCGTGTCCTAACCCTATTGCCCCGTGTCCTAACTCTACTGCCCCCGTGTCCTACCTCTACTGCCCCGTGTCCTAATGCTACTGCCCCGTGTCCTAACGCTACTGCCCCCGTGTCCTAACCCTTCTGCCCCGTGACCTAACGCTACTGCCCCGTGACCTAACGCTACTGCCCCCGTGACCTAACTCTACTGCCCCGTGTCCTAACCCTTCTGCCCCGTGACCTAACTCTACTGCCCCGTGTCCTAACCCTTCTGCCCCGTGACCTAACCCTTCTGCCCCGTGACCTAACGCTACTGCCCCGTGACCTAACTCTACTGCCCCGTGTCCTAACCCTTCTGCCCCGTGACCTAACGCTACTGCCCCGTGACCTAACGCTACTGCCCCGTGACCTAACTCTACTGCCCCGTGTCCTAACCCTTCTGCCCCATGACCTAACGCTACTGCCCCGTGACCTAACTCTACTGCCCCGTGTCCTAACTCTACTACACCCGTGTCCTAAATCTACTGCCCCATGTCCTAACTCTACTGCCCCCATGTCCTAACCCTATTGCCCCGTCTCCTAACTCTACTGCCCCCGGGACCTAACTCTACTGCCCTGTGTCCTAACTCTACTGCCCCCGTGTCCTAACCCTATTGCCCCGTGTCCTAACTCTACTGCCCCCGTGTCCTACCTCTACTGCCCCGTGTCCTAATGCTACTGCCCCGTGTCCTAACGCTACTGCCCCCGTGTCCTAACCCTTCTGCCCCGTGACCTAACGCTACTGCCCCGTGACCTAACGCTACTGCCCCCGTGACCTAACTCTACTGCCCCGTGTCCTAACCCTTCTGCCCCGTGACCTAACTCTACTGCCCCGTGTCCTAACCCTTCTGCCCCGTGACCTAACCCTTCTGCCCCGTGACCTAACGCTACTGCCCCGTGACCTAACTCTACTGCCCCGTGTCCTAACCCTTCTGCCCCGTGACCTAACGCTACTGCCCCGTGTCCTAACCCTTCTGCCCCGTGACCTAACGCTACTGCCCCGTGACCTAACGCTACTGCCCTGTGTCCTAACGCTACTGCCCCCGTGACCTAACTCTACTGCCCCGTGTCCTAACCCTTCTGCCCCGTGACCTAACTCTACTGCCCCGTGTCCTAACCCTTCTGCCCCGTGACCTAACGCTACTGCCCCGTGACCTAACTCTACTGCCCCCGTGTCCTAACTCCACTGCCCCGTGTCCTAATGCTACTGCCCCGTGTCCTAACGCTACTGCCCCGTGACCTAACGCTACTGCCCCCGTGACCTAACTCTACTGCCCCGTGTCCTAACTCCACTGCCCCGTGTCCTAACGCTACTGCCCCCGTGACCTAACTCTACTGCCCCGTGTCCTAACTCCACTGCCCCGTGTCCTAACTCCACTGCCCCGTGTCCTAACTCCACTGCCCTGTGTCCTAACGCTACTGCCCCCGTGACCTAACTCTACTGCCCCGTGTCCTAACCCTTCTGCCCCGTGACCTAACTCTACTGCCCCGTGTCCTAACCCTTCTGCCCCGTGACCTAACGCTACTGCCCCGTGACCTAACTCTACTGCCCCCGTGTCCTAACTCCACTGCCCCGTGTCCTAATGCTACTGCCCTGTGTCCTAACGCTACTGCCCCGTGTCCTAACTCCACTGCCCCGTGTCCTAACGCTACTGCCCCCGTGACCTAACGCTACTACCCCATTTCCTAACTTTACTGCCCCATGTCCTAACACTATTGCCCCATGTCCTAAACCTATTGCCCTGTATCCTAACTCTATTGCCCGTATCCTAACTGTTATGTATGGAGAAAGAGTCAGACTGAACACTGTGAGCTCAAAGTAATATGTGACCTTAGTCTTCTTTTGCAGGTCTCCAGAGTGCCTCTCCAGCCTGTGAGGCCTCCTTAAATACCTGTGGTCCCAAGGGATTATGGGATCCCTTGGGAATCCAGCAGATGAGCCCTCTGGTGGCTGTACAGAGTAAATACAAGTTTACATATATAAAAACACTCACCCCCTCAAAGTCAATAGTGTAACTATTTACAATGTGAGTCGATCAGGGACCCTTCTTGCCCTGGTTGATTGTCTCGGTGTGAAAGCTGGTGTTGTTGAATCGTTTGTGGGGCGATCGCTGGGCTGCTGTACAGCTGGCCTTGCTGGGCTGCCTGGTGTGTTGGGCCCTGCTGGGCTGCTGTGGATGATGGGATCTGCTTAGCGGTCAATCGTGGTGCTGATTGCCACTGGTGTGTATGTTGGGGGATCAAAAAAGGTAGGGTCCAAGGTGGGTTGCTCAGGATAGTCCGTGAATCTGAGTTTGATTTGGTCCAAGTGTTTCCGGTGAATGAGTCCATTTGAAAGTTTGACCTGAAACACCTTGCTCCCCTCTTTAGCCACGACAGTGCCGGGAAGCCACTTGGGACCTTGTCCATAATTTAATACAAATACAGGATCATTGATTTCAATCTCGCGTGACATATTTGCGCTATCATGATCTGCACTTTGTTGAAGCCGCCTGCTCTCTACCTGTTCATGTAGATCAGGGTGAACTAACGAGAGCTTTGTCTTAAGTGCTCTTTTCATGAGCAGTTCAGCAGGTGGGATCCCAGTGAGTGAGTGGGGTCTCGTGCGGTAGCTAAGCAGGACTCGGGATAGGCGAGTCTGCAGTGAGCCTTCGGTTACTCTCTTCAAGCCTTGCTTGATAGTTTGCACTGCTCTCTCTGCCTGACCATTGGACGCTGGTTTAAATGGGGCAGATGTGACATGTTTGATCCCGTTACGGGTCATGAATTCTTTGAACTCAGCACTGGTAAATCATGGCCCGTTGTCGCTCACCAGGACATCGGGAAAGCCGTGTGTGGCAAACATGGCCTGCAGGCTTTCGGTAGTGGTAGCGGACAGCTAGCCGACATTATCTCACATTCAATCCACTTGGAGTTCGCGTCTACAACCACAAGGAACATTTTACCCAAGAATGGGCCTGCATAGTCGACGTGTACCCTGGACCACGGTTTGGAGGGCTAGACCATAAACTTAGCGGCGCCTCCCTGGGTACATTGCTTAACTGCGAGCATGTATTACATCTGTGAACGCAGGACTCTAAGTCCGCATCGGTACCAGGCCACCACAAGTGGGATCTGGCTATCGCTTTCATCATTACGATGCCTGGGTGGGTATTGTGGAGCTCATTGATGAAGGTGTCTCTGCCCTTCTTGGGGACCACTACTCGATTGTCCCAGAGAAGACAGTCTGCCTGTCTAGACATTTCATCTTTGCGCCGCTGGAACGGCTTTATCTCTTCCTGCATTTCCACTGGGACACTGGACCAGCTCCCATGAAGCACACAGCTTTTGACTAGAGATAATAAGGGGTCCTGGCTTGTCCAGGTTTTGATCTGCTGGGCAGTGACGGGTGATTGCTCACTCTCAAATGCTTCCATAACCATGGCTAAATCTGCGGGCTGCGCCATTTCCACCCCCGTGGTGGGCAATGACAGCCTACTGAGAGCATCGGCGCAGTTTTCTGTGCCTGGCCTGTGGCGGATGGCGTAGTTGTATGCGGACAACGTGAGCGCCCATCTCTGGATGCGGGCCGATGCATTGGTATTTATCCCTTTGCTCTCAGAAAACAGTGATATTAATGTCTTATGGTCAGTTTCCAATTCAAATTTTAGCCCAAACAGGTATTGATGCATTTTCTTTACCCCATAGACACACGCTAACGCTTCTTTCTCAATCATGCTGTAGGCTCTCTCAGCCTTAGACAGACTCCTGGATGCATAAGCAACCGGTTGCAGTTTCCCAAAATCATTAGTTTGTTGCAATACACACCCGACGCCATATGACGACGCATCACATGCTAGTACCAAACGTTTACATGGATCATACAACACAAGCAATTTGTTTGAGCATAACAATTTTCTCGCTTTTGCAAAGGCATTTTCTTGGTTTTTGCCCCAAACCCATTCATCCCCTTTTCATCGTAAGACATGCAGTGGTTTTAACAGTGTGCTGAGACCCGGTAAGAAGTTACCAAAGTAGTTCAGGAGTCCCAGAAACGAACACAGCTCCATAACGTTCTGTGGCCTCGGTGCGTTCTCGATTGCCTCCGCCTTCGCGTTGTGGGCCTGATGCCATCTTCCGCAATCCTCCTTCCAAAGAACTTCACTTCAGGCGCCAGGAAAACGCACTTCGAGCGTTTTAACCTGAGCCCCACGCCGTTGACTCGATTATGAAACCTCCTCCAGGTTCTACAGATGCTCGACTGTGTTCCGACCTGTGACCAAGATATCGTCCTAGAAGACCACGGTGTGCTTTCCATGTTTCTCTGGAATATTGCCGCCGCTGATCGAATTCCAAACGGGCATCTGTTATAAATAAAAAGACCTTTGTGAGTGTTGATGCAGGTGAGGCCCTTTGATGATTCCTCCAGTTCCTGCGTCATGTAGGCTGAAGTCAGACCCAGCTTCGTGAATGTCTTTCCTCCCGCCAGTGTTGCAAAGAGGTCGTCAGCCTTTAGTAGTGGGTATTGGTCCTGCAGGGAGAAACGATTGATAGTTACTTTGTAATCGCCACAGATTCTGACGGTGTCATTTCCCTTGATGACTGGGACAATAGGATTGGCTCACTCGTTGAACTCGATCGGTGAAATGATGCCCTCTCTTTGCAGCCAGTCTAGCTCAATCTCTACCCTTTTTCTCATCATGTACGGTACTGCTCTTGCCTTGTGATGGATGGGTCGCGCCCCCGGAATTAGGTGGATCTGCACTTTTGCTCCTTGGAATTTCCCGATGCCTGGTTCGAACAGCTGAGGAAATTTGTTTAAGACCTGGGCAGATGAGAGTGTCATCAGTGGGCGATAGTGCTCGAACCTTGTCCCAGTTCCAGCGTATCTTTCCCAGCCAGCTCCTGCCGAGCAGCGTGGGATCATCGCCCGGTACCACCCAGAGTGGTTGCTTGTGCACCGCTCCATCGTAGGAGACCTTTACGGTAGCACTGCTGATTACAGGAATCAGTTCTTTAGTGTAAGTTCTTAGTCTCGAGCGAACTGGAGTTAAGCCTGGCCTTGAGGTCTTGTTGCACCACAACCTTTCGAAAGTCTTTTTGCCCATGATGGACTGGCTCGTGCCCGTGTCCAGCTCCATTGACACCGGGAGTCCATTTAGTTCAACATTCAGCATTATCGGGGAACATTTCGTGGTGAATGTGCGCACCCCTTGTACCTCTGCCTCCTCGGTCTGAGGTTCTGCTTCGTCGTGATCCTCCGTGGATCTGTCCTCTTCTGCAACATGGTGGTTTGCAGGTTTCGCAGGGTTCGCAGCTCACCTGCACACTCGTTGGAGGTGTCCCATTGTTCCACAGCCCTTGCAAACGTACTCTTTGAATCGGAATAATGGAAACGCTGATCACTCCCGCAGCGCCAACAAGGTGTTAATGGCCTTGCATTCATCACCCTTGATGGTGGACTCTGAGACATCTGCGGATGTGCAGCTGCAGGTATGTGTGACCTGCCCTGTACGTTGCGATTTGAAAATAACATCACTTTGTTCACAGTACTTGTAGCAGCACTTGTGTGCTGAGAGATTTGCTTTGTACTGTCACTGGTGGCAATAAATACCTGGGCTATCGCTATGGTCTTACTCGAGGTTGGTGTCTCTACAGTCAAAAGTTTGCGAATTATGGTTTCATGGCCAATGCCAAATACGAAAAAGTCTCTGAGCATGTGCTCCAAATGTCCTTCAAATTCGCAATGTCCTGCAAGGTGTCTTAGCTCGGTGACATAACTCACCACTTCCTGACCTTCAGACCTTTTGTAGGTGTAGAACCGATACCTCGCCATCAGAATGCTTTCCTTCGGATTCAAATGCTCTCGGACCAGTGTGCACAAATCATCATAAGATTTCTCCGTGGGGTTCACTGGAATATGTATCCTAACTCTATTGCCCCGTATCCTAACTCTATTGCCTGTATCCTAACTCTATTGCCCTGTATCCTAACTCTATTGCCCTGTATCCTAACTCTATTGCCCTGTATCCTAACTCTATTGCCTGTATCCTAACTTTATTGCCCCGTGTCCTAACTCTGTTGCCCTATGTCCTAATTCTACTGCCCCGTATCCTAACTCTATTGCCCTATATCCTAACTCTATTGCCTGTATCCTAACTTTATTGCCCCGTGTCCTAACTCTGTTGCCCCATGTCCTAACTCTACTGCCCTGTATCCTAACTCTATTGCCCGTATCCTAACTCTATTCCCCTTTATCTTAACTCTATTGCCCTTTATCATAACTCTATTGCCTGTATCCTAACTCTATTGCCCCGTGTCCTAACTCTATTGCCCTGTATCCTAACTCTATTGCCCGTATCCTAACTCTATTCCCCTTTATCTTAACTCTATTGCCCTTTATCATAACTCTATTGCCCTTTATCATAACTCTATTGCCTGTATCCTAACTCTATTGCCTGTATCCTAACTCTATTGCCCCGTGTCCTAACTCTATTGCCCTGTATCCTAACTCTATTGCCCCGTGTCCTAACTCTATTGCCCTGTATCCTAACTCTATTCCCTGTATCCTAACTCTATTGCCTGTATCCTAACTCTATTCTGTATCCTAACTCTACTGCCCTGTATCCTAACTCAACTGCCCCGTGTCCTAACTCGCACCACACTCCATTCACCCATCACCCCTGTGCTCACTGACCCACATTGCCTCCCAGTACCGATTTTAAATTTCCCATCCTCATGTTCCAATTCCTCGCCCCTCCCTATCTCTGTAGCCTCCTCCAGCCCCACCCCCCCCCCGCCCCCCTCCCCGAGCTCTCTGTGCTCCCCCAATTCTGGCCTCTTGCGATTTTCGACTTTCATCGATTCACCATTGGCGGCCGAGCCTTCAGCTGCCAAGGCCCCAAGCTCTGGAATTCCCTCCCTAAACCTCTCTGCCTCTCGACCTCTCTGTCCTCCATTAAGATGCTCCTAAAACTATAGGGGCCAATTTTTATCAAGGCCTCCGCCTGCCCATGTGCCCGCCCAAAGTGCTGCTGATGGCCGCCGAGGTACCGGGGTTTTCATCGCCGAGGTCCCTCGAAGGTCGGCGGGCGGCAAATGGACGACGTACGCCGCCAATCTGGGCGTCAGCGGGCGGGAGGTCTCACTCTCGGCGGCAGAGGCGCTTGCCGCCCAAGTGCCGTCGAGGATGGAGTCGGGCCCACGGAGGGGCGAAGAGCCGAAAAAAATAAATCACAAATAAAAAATACAGAAATTTTCTGAAGACCTTCAGGGGACCCCATGCTAGTAAGTCGCTATTGAAAATGTTTTTTTAAAATGTTCGCGTACCTTTTTTTCAGGGTCTTCCTGCTCACCGTCGGGGACAGACCGGCCTCCAGCCAGCGGTCCTTCCCCATTCTGCCGCCGACTCCCGCCCGCAGGAATCTGGGAGCTCGGCGGGCGGGAGCTCAGTTGCCCCGTTCGGCCGTCCGCTGACGTCAGCCGGCGGTTCCCGGTGGCTCTCCCTCCCGCCCGCTCCAGGCCCACCCCGAAAGTGGCACTGGGCGGATCTGCAGGAGGAACGTCGACGGCAGTGGGGAGTGGGCTGCTGAATTTCTGCCCCTGTCTCTTTTACCGAACTTTTGGTCATCTGAATCATAGAAAGGTTACGGTTCACAGAAGGAGGCAATTCGGCCCGTCGAGCCCGTGCCGGCTCTCTGCAACAGCACCTCAGCCAGTCCCACTCCCCCCCGCCCTTTCCCCGTAGCCCTGTAATTTTTTTTTCCTTCAGGTACTCATCCAATTCCCTTTTGAAAGCCGCGATTGAGTCTGCCTCCACCACCCTCTCAGGCCGCGCATTCCAGATCCTCGCCACTCGCTGCGTAAAAAAAGTGTTTCCTCATGTCGCCTTTGCTTCTTCTGCCAATCGCCTTAAATCTGTGTCCTCTGGTTCTCGACCCTTCCACCAATGGGAACAGTTTCTCTCTCTCTACTCTGTCCAGACCCCTCGTGATTTTGAACACCTCGATCAAATCCCCTCCCAACCATCTCTGCTCCAAGGAGAACAACCCCAGCGGGAGTTGAGAGAGGCAGCGGCCTATAAAAGGCTCAGCAGTCCGGGGAGCGTCGAGAGAGGCGGGAGTCGAGAGAGGCAGCGGCCTATAAAAGGCTCAGCAGTCTGGGGAGTCGAGAGAGGCGGGAGTCGAGAGAGGCAGCGGCCTATAAAAGGCTCAGCAGTCCGGGGAGTCGAGAGAGGCGGGAGTCGAGAGAGGCAGCGGCCTATAAAAGGCTCAGCAGTCCGGGGAGCGTCGAGAGAGGCGGGAGTCGAGAGAGGCAGCGGCCTATAAAAGGCTCAGCAGTCCGGGGAGTCGAGAGAGGCGGGAGTCGAGAGAGGCAGCGGCCTATAAAAGGCTCAGCAGTCTGGGGAGTCGAGAGAGGCGGGAGTCGAGAGAGGCAGCGGCCTATAAAAGGCTCAGCAGTCCGGGGAGCGTCGAGAGAGGCGGGAGTCGAGAGGGGCAGCGGCCTATAAAAGGCTCAGCAGTCCGGGGAGTCGAGAGAGGCGGGAGTCGAGAGGGGCAGCGGCCTATAAAAGGCTCAGCAGTCCGGGGAGTCGAGAGAGGCGGGAGTCGAGAGAGGCAGCGGCCTATAAAAGGCTCAGCAGTCCGGGGAGTCGAGAGAGGCGGGAGTCGAGAGAGGCAGCGGCCTATAAAAGGCTCAGCAGTCCGGGGAGTCGAGAGAGGCGGGAGTCGAGAGAGGCAGCGGCCTATAAAAGGCTCAGCAGTCTGGGGAGTCGAGAGAGGCGGGAGTCGAGAGAGGCAGCGGCCTATAAAAGGCTCAGCAGTCCGGGGAGCGTCGAGAGAGGTGGGAGTCGAGAGGGGCAGCGGCCTATAAAAGGCTCAGCAGTCCGGGGAGTCGAGAGAGGCGGGAGTCGAGAGGGGCAGCGGCCTATAAAAGGCTCAGCAGTCCGGGGAGTCGAGAGAGGCGGGAGTCGAGAGAGGCAGCGGCCTATAAAAGGCTCAGCAGTCCGGGGAGTCGAGAGAGGCGGGAGTCGAGAGAGGCAGCGGCCTATAAAAGGCTCAGCAGTCCGGGGAGTCGAGAGAGGCGGGAGTCGAGAGAGGCAGCGGCCTATAAAAGGCTCAGCAGTCCGGGGAGTCGAGAGAGGCGGGAGTCGAGAGAGGCGTACTTGTGCAGCTCCAGCTGAGAGAAGTCAAAAAAGAAGTAGAAAGAAATCAAAAGGTGACATCACAGCCAACGTGGTAAGTGATTGGCTGCTGATTGGTGAGTAGTTTTTCTTTTTCTTTATTAGTCAGTAACTTTTAACATTGTTGTCGGCAATTTAAGTGTATCTAAGGGTTAAGTCATGGCAGGACAGCTCGGTCACGTGATATGCTCCTCCTGTACCATGTGGGAACACGGGGACAACACCAGTGTCCCTGACGACTACATGTGCGGGAAGTGTGTCCACCTCCGGCTACTGACGGTCCGTGTTGCGGAGTTGGAGCTGAAGGTGGATTCACTCTGGAGCATCCACGATGCTGAGAATGACGTGAGTATCACGTGTAGCGAGTTGGTCTTACTGCAGGAGAAGGGTCCACAGCCAGCGAGGGAATGGAAGACCAGCAGGAAGAGTAGTGTAAGGAAGGTAGTGCAGGGGTCCCCTGTGGTCATCCCACTGCAAAACAGATACACTGCTTTGAGTGCTGTTGAGGGGGATGACTCATCAGGAGCGGGCAGCAGCAGCCAAGTTGCACAGGAGGGCAGGAAAAAGAGTGGGCGAGCGATAGTGATAGGGGATTCAATTGTAAGGGGAATAGATAGGTGTTTCTGCGGCCGCAACCGAGACTCCAGGATGGTATGTTGCCTCCCTGGTGCAAGGGTCAAGGATGTCTCGGAGCGGGTGCAGGACATTCTAAAAAGGGAGGGACAACAGCCAGTTGTCGTGGTGCACGTTGGTACCAATGACATAGGTAAAAAAAGGGATGAGTTCCTACGAAATGAATTTAAGGAGCCAGGAGCTAAATTAAAAAGTAGGACCTCAAAAGTAGTAATCTCGGGATTGCTACCAGTGCCACGTGCTAGTCAGAGTAGGAATCGCAGGATAGCTCAGATGAATACGTGGCTTGAGCAATGGTGCAGCAGGGAGGGATTCAAATTCCTGGGGCATTGGAACCGGTTCTGGGGGAGGTGGGACCAGTACAATCCGGACGGTCTGCACCTGGGCAGAATCGGAACCAATGTCCTCGGGGGAGTGTTTGCTAGTGCTGTTGGGGAGGAGTTAAACTAATATGGCAGGGGGATGGGAACCAATGCAGGGAGATAGAGGGAAACAAAAAGGAGGCAAAAACAAAAGACAGAAAGGAGATGAGGAAAAGTGGAGGGCAGAGAAACCCAAGGCAAAGAACAAAAAGGGCCATTGTACAGCAAAATTCTAAAAGGACAGAGGGTGTTAAAAAAACAAGCCTAAAGGCTTTGTGTCTTAATGCAAGGAGTATCCGCAATAAGGTGGATGAATTAACTGTGCAAATAGATGTTAACAAATATGATGTGATTGGGATTACGGAGACGTGGCTCCAGGATGATCAGGGCTGGGAACTCAACATCCAGGGGTATTCAACATTCAGGAAGGATAGAATAAAAGGAAAAGGAGGTGGGGTAGCATTGCTGGTTAAGGAGGAGATTAAGGCAATAGTTAGGAAGGACATTAGCTTGGATGATGTGGAATCTATATGGGTAGAGCTGCAGAACACCAAAGGGCAAAAAACGTTAGTGGGAGTTGTGTACAGACCTCCAAACAGTAGTAGTGATGTTGGGGAGGGCATCAAACATGAAATTAGGGGTGCATGCAATAAAGGTGCAGCAGTTATAATGGGTGACTTTAATATGCACATAGATTGGGCTAACCAAACTGGAAGCAATACGGTGGAGGAGGATTTTCTGGAGTGCATAAGGGATGGTTTTTTAGACCAATATGTCGAGGAACCAACTAGGGGGGAGGCCATCTTAGACTGGGTGTTATGTAATGAGAGAGGATTAATTAGCAATCTCGTTGTGCGAGGCCCCTTGGGGAAGAGTGACCATAATATGGTGGAATTCTGCATTGGGATGGAGAATGAAACAGTTAATTCAGAGACCATGGTCCAGAACTTAAAGAAGGCTAACTTTGAAGGTATGAGGCGTGAATTGGCTGGGATGGATTGGCGAATGATACTTAAGGGGTTGACTGTGGATGGGCAATGGCAGACATTTAGAGACCGCATGGATGAACTACAACAATTGTACATTCCTGTCTGGCATAAAAATAAAAAAGGGAAGGTGGCTCAACTGTGGCTATCAAGGGAAATCAGGGATAGTATTAAAGCCAAGGAAGTGGCATACAAATTGGCCAGAAATAGCAGCGAACCTGGGGACTGGGAGAAATTTAGAACTCAGCAGAGGAGGACAAAGGGTTTGATTAGGGCAGGGAAAATGGAATATGAGAAGAAGCTTGCAGGGAACATTAAGACAGATTGCAAAAGTTTCTATAGATATGTAAAGAGAAAAAGGTTAGTCAAGACAAACGCAGGTCCCCTGCAGTCAGAATCAGGGGAAGTCATAACGGGGAACAAAGAAATGGCGGACCAATTGAACAAGTACTTTGGTTCGGTATTCACGAAGGAGGACACGAACAACCTTCCGGTTATAAAAGGGGTCGGGGGGTCTAGTAAGGAGGAGGAACTGAGGGAAATCCTTATTAGCCGGGAAATTGTGTTGGGGAAATTGATGGGATTGAAGGCCGATAAATCCCCAGGGCCTGATGGACTGCATCCCAGAGTACTTAAGGAGGTGGCCTTGGAAATAGTGGATGCGTTGACAGTCATTTTCCAACATTCCATTGACTCTGGATCAGTTCCTATGGAGTGGAGGGTAGCCAATGTAACCCCACTTTTTAAAAAAGGAGGGAGAGAGAAAACAGGGAATTATAGACCGGTCAGCCTGACATCGGTAGTGGGTAAAATGATGGAATCAATTATTAAGGATGTCATAACAGTGCATTTGGAAAGAGGTGACATGATAGGTCCAAGTCAGCATGGATTTGTGAAAGGGAAATCATGCTTGACAAATCTTCTGGAATTTTTTGAGGATGTTTCCAGTAGAGTGGATAAGGGAGAACCAGTTGATGTGGTATATTTGGACTTTCAGAAGGCGTTCGACAAGGTCCCACACAAGAGATTGATGTGCAAAGTTAGAGCACATGGGATTGGGGGTAGTGGACTGACATGGATTGAGAACTGGTTGTCAGACAGGAAGCAAAGAGTAGGAGTAAATGGGTACTTTTCAGAATGGCAGGCAGTGACTAGTGGGGTACCGCAAGGTTCTGTGCTGGGGCCCCAGCTGTTTACACTGTACATTAATGATTTAGATGAGGGGATTAAATGTAGTATCTCCAAATTTGCGGATGACACTAAGTTGGGTGGCAGTGTGAGCTGCGAGGAGGATGCTGTGAGGCTGCAGAGCGACTTGGATAGGTTAGGTGAGTGGGCAAATGCATGGCAGATGAAGTATAATGTGGATAAATGTGAGGTTATCCACTTTGGTGGTAAAAACAGAGAGACAGACTATTATCTGAATGGTGACAGATTAGGAAAAGGGGAGGTGCAAAGAGACCTGGGTGTCATGGTACATCAGTCATTGAAGGTTGGCATGCAGGTGCAGCAGGCGGTTAAGAAAGCAAATGGCATGTTGGCCTTCATAGCAAGGGGATTTGAGTACAGGGGCAGGGAGGTGTTGCTACAGTTGTACAGGGCATTGGTGAGGCCACACCTGGAGTATTGTGTACAGTTTTGGTCTCCTCACCTGAGGAAGGACATTCTTGCTATTGAGGGAGTGCAGCGAAGGTTCACCAGACTGATTCCCGGGATGGCGGGACTGACCTATCAAGAAAGACTGGATCAACTGGGCTTGTATTCACTGGAGTTCAGAAGAATGAGAGGGGATCTCATAGAAACATTTAAAATTCTGACGGGGTTAGACAGGTTAGATACAGGAAGAATGTTCCCAATGTTGGGGAAGTCCAGAACCAGAGGTCACAGTCTAAGGATAAGGGGTAAGCCATTTAGGACCGAGATGCGGAGGAACTTCTTCACCCAGAGAGTGGTGAACCTGTGGAATTCTCCACCACAGAAAGTTGTTGAGGCCAATTCACTAAATATATTCAAAAAGGAGTTAGATGAGGTCCTTACTACTAGGGGGATCAAGGGGTATGGCGAGAAAGCAGGAATGGGGTACTGAAGTTGAATGTTCAGCCATGAACTCAATGAATGGCGGTGCAGGCTAGAAGGGCCGAATGGCCTACTCCTGCACCTATTTTCTATGTTTCTATGTTTCTCCAGTCTATCCACGTCACTGAAGTCCCTCATCCCTGGAATCATTCTCGTAAATCTATTCTGCAAGTTCTCCAGGGTTGTCACATTCTTCCTAAAATACGGTGCCCAGAATTGGACACAATACTCCAGTTGAGGTCGAACCAGTGTTTTATAAAGACTCATCATAACTCCCTTGCTTCTGTACTCTGTGCCTCTATTTATGAAGCCCAGGACCCTGTAAGCTTTGTTAACCACTTTCTCAAGCTGCCCTGCCACCTTCAACGATTTGTGCACATATACCCCCAGGTCTCTCTGTTCCTGCACCCCCCCTTTAGAATTGTACCCCACTTGCCCTCTGTCCTCGCTCTCGCCACCTCTACCCCAACTCCCCTTTTACATGCTATTAGCGGGGCAATGAAAACTTTTTAATACACGATATAAATACGAGCTAAATAAACTTCATTATACAGCTTGGGGCCAAAGCGATTAATAAGAAATCGCAGGAGAAACACAGGTCCTGCCTCCCAGCTTTTAGTCACAAATTATTCCCTCTGATATTTTTTTTTTTGAAAAGAAAAGAAAAGAGCGTTGGCTCCTGATAAATTGTACATTATTTTTCCTCTTCCAAAAAAAGCCCCTACTGATAAGGCCTTTAATTCAGCTAGGCCGGGAAGCAGGTCTATTCCGTTCGCAAAATAGGCCAATTATCAGAAACTAGTTTGGCTAAATGGCATTTCAAGTGAGGCACTGCATGCAATGGGCCCTAAATGCCCTTTAGCCAAACACCACTACACCGAGAACAAATAATACCTTTGTCACTAGAGTTTTGCTGGCGGCTCGCAGCAAAGTTGGATTAGCATACACGACCGCATTCTCTGCCAGCTAGATAATGAAGCCCGATTATTTGATTCAATGAATGTTAAATAGGCCCAGCACCTTATCTATGCACGACTCTATTTATATTTTAATCGCTTCACGTTTGAGCCACCTGCTTGTTGCGTTTCCGTCTCTCCGGGTTATTGTAAGAATCAAGCGCCTTTGACAGATAGGGGCGGAAAGGCACAGTGTTAAGTGCTTGCATTTTACATAGCAAAATCCTTCGGAGATTGGCCCCTTGGCTGTTGGATAAGCTTGCTCATTATAGAGGCGCTCCGATGATTTTCCAGATCAGCTCCCTTCAAAAACTAAGCCTTAAAGGGGAATCATCCGTCACCCCTTGGAGTTCTTTCTGCCTTTCATAAACTTAGGGTTATCCAAAACTTGGCAGCCCCGTGTCCTAACTCGCACCAAGTGTCAGCCGTGGCTCAGTGGGTAGCTCTCTCTCTCTCTCTCTCGCCCCTGGGCCACAAGTACCCACTCCAGGGGCTTGAGCACACAATGAATCTCGGTTGACGCTCCCAGTGCAGTGCTGAGGGAGCATTGCACCGTCGGATGAGATGTTAAACCGAGGCCCCGTCTGCTGTCGTTGGTGGACGTAAAAGATCCCATGGAGCTACTTTGAAGAGGAACAGGGGAGTTATCCCCGGTGTTCTGGCCAATATTTATCGTTCAGTCAACACAACAAAAAAAACAGATTATCTGGTCATTATCATATTGCTGTTTGTGGGAGCTTGCTGTGTGCAAATTGGCTGCGGTGTTTCCTACATTTCAACAGTGACTACGTTCCAAAAGTACTTAATTGGCTGTAAAGCGCTTTGAGAGGTCATGAAATACGCTATATAAATGCAGGACGTAGTTATTTGCAACAGAAAAACGCTCTGATTGGGTCCCCTTGATTACATGACCTGATTGCTGATTGGTCCCCTTGGAGGATAAGACACACCCAGCAGTTCTCTGGAATGTGCAATTGTTCTCAGTGACTTTGCAAAGTGTAATTTGAGCCATTCTGACAGCTGACTCCAGACAGGAGAGAGCTCCCTCCTCCCCAACCCAAGTTCCTGCCTCACGTCCCTGCCCCCTCCCCCCACCATCCCCCCCCCCCCCGGCCCACTATAGATGGGGCATTGTGTGTGGGTCACGATTGTTAACAGGTTCACTGGGTATAATATGAAGTGAATAGTGACAGTGTCGCGACTTCTGGATTTTATCCACTCCAACGCTATCCCTTGTCAGACTCGCACTGAGGTTTCTGAGAAATTGGCTGTGGGTGCAAAGGGTGTGGGGTTGAAGAATGTGATCCGTCTTTCCTGAGTTCCTTCTCTTCTCTCCGATCCCCTCTCCTGCGACCCCTCTCTCTCGCCCCAGTCTCTCTCGCTCCCCAGTTCCTCTTGCTCCCCAGTCGCTCTCTCTCCCCAGTCTCTCTCTCTCTCCCCAGTCTCTCTCTCGCACTAGTCTCTCTCTCTCTCTCTCTCTCTCTCTCTCCCAGTTTCTCTCTCTCTCTCCCCAGTCTCTCTCTCGCACAAGTCTCTCTCTCTCTCTCTCTCTCCCAGTTTCTCTCTCTCTCTCCCCAGTCTCTCTCTCGCACAAGTCTCTCTCTCTCTCTCTCTCTCTCTCCCAGTTTCTCTCTCTCTCTCCCCAGTCTCTCTCTCTCTCGCACTAGCCTCTCTCTCTCTCTCTCTCTCCCAGTTTCTCTCTCTCTCTCCCCAGTCTCTCTCTCTCTCGCACTAGTCTCTCTCTTTCCCAGTTTCTCTCTCTCTCTCCCCAGTCTCTCTCTCTCACACTAGTCTTTCTCTCACACGAGTCTCTCTCTCTCTCTCTCCCCAGTCTCTCTCTCTCTCCCCCAGTCTCTCTCTCTCTCACACTAGTCTCTCTCTCTCTCCCCAGTCTCTCTCTCTTCCCAGTCTCTCTCTCGCTGCCCCACTCTCTCTCTCCCCAGTCTATCTCTCTCACACTAGTCTTTCTCTCACACGAGTTTCTCTCTCTCTCCCCAGTCTCTCTCTCTCTCCCCCAGTCTCTCTCTCTCTCTCTCTCTCTCTCTCACACGAGTCTCTCTCTCTCACACGAGTCTCTCTCTCTCTCCCCAGTCTCTCTCTCTCACACTAGTCTTTCTCTCACACGAGTTTCTCTCTCTTTCTCCCCAGTCTCTCTCTCTCTCCCCCAGTCTCTCTCTCTCTCTCTCTCTCTCACACGACTCTCTCTCTCTCTCTCCCCAATCTCTCTCTCTTCCCAGTCTCTCTCTCTCTCACACTAGTCTTTCTCTCACACGAGTCTCTCTCTCTCTCTCCCCAGTCTCTCTCTCTCTCCCTCAGTCTCTCTCGCTCTCTCTCTCTCTCCCCAGTCTCTCTCTCTCTCCCCAGTCTCTCTCTCTTCCCCATCTCTCTCTCTCTGCCCCACTCTCTCTCTTCCCCAGTCTCTTTCTCTCCCTCAGTCTCTCTCTCTCTACCCCACTCTCTTGCTCTGCCCCAGTCTCTCTCTCTCACACACCCCAGTCTCTCTTACTCTCCCGTCTCTCTCTCTCTCCCTAGTTCCTCTCTCGCCCCAGGCTCTCTCTCTCTCCCCAGTCTCTCTCCCTCTCCCCCCAGTCTCTCTCCTCCTGAATTTCTCTCTCCCCCCAGTCTTTCTCCCTCTGCCCCCAATCTCGCTCTCCCTCCCCCCAGTCTCTCTCTCTCTCCCCACCCAGTCTCTCTCTCTCTCTCCCCCCCTCCCCATCCAGTCTCTCTCTCTCTCTCCCCCTCCTCCCAGTCTCTCCCTCTCTCTCTCTCTCTCTCTCTCGACCTGCCCAGTCTCTTTCTCGCTCTCTCTCTCTCTCCTCCTACCCCCCAATCTCTCTCTCTCACCCGCCCAGTCTCTCTCTCTCTCTCTCTCTCTCTCTCTCTTCCCCTCCCCCCACTCTCTCTCTCTCTCTCCCTGCCCAGTCTCTCTCTCTCTCTCCCCCTCCCCTCAGTCTCTCTATTTCTTTCCCCCGCCCAGTCTCTCTCTCTCTCTCCCCCTCCCCCCCGCCTCTCCCTCTTTCTATCCCCCTCCCCACAGTCTCTCCCTCTCTGCCTCTCTCCCTCTCCCCCTCCCCCCAGCCTCTCTCTCTCCCCCTACCCCCACTCTCTCTCTCTCTTTTTCCCACCCAGTTTCTCTCTCTCCCCTCAGTCTCTCTCTCTCTCTTTTTCCCACCCAGTTTCTCTCTCTCCCCTCAGTCTCTCTCTCTCTCTCCCCCGCCCCCCAGTCTCTCTCTCTCCTCCTCCCCCCACTCTCTCTCTCTCTCTCTCTCTCCCCCTCCCCCAGTCCCTCTTTCTCCCACCTTTGATGTTTACTCTCCCACAGTAGGCCATGGAAATGTCTGTGTAGATAACCACAATGATATTCTAGGCGAAAGTCCTGAAGATAATCCAAAAGCTAGAAGCAGCTCGAGCGGCAATGAGCTCCGCGCAATTCGGCCCCACATCCGGCTTCCTCGTACGTCACACTGCGCATGCGCGACCGAATCGAGCGCCCATGCGCAAAAAGGGGGCAGAATTCAAAATGTGTATGTGCAGAAGGACACACAAAAACTGTTGCAAATAATCACTCTGTTAAATGCAAGTCTTTCTTTCTTTTGTTCATTATCAACATCCTGGGGGTCACCATTAACTGGACCAGCCACATAAATACTGTGGCAACAAGAGCAGGTCAGAGGCTGGGTACTCTGCGGCGAGTGTCTCACCTCCTGACTCCCCAAAGCCTTTCCATCATCTACAAGACATAAGTCAGGAGTGTGATGGAATACTCTCCACTTGCCTGGATGAGTGCAGCTCCAACAACACTCAAGCAGCTTGACACCATCCAGGACAAAGCAGCCCACTTGATGGGCACCCCATCCACCACCTTCAACATTCACTCCCTCCACCACCGGCGCACCGTGGCTGCAGTGTGCACCATCTACAAGATGCACTGCAGCAACTCGTCAAGGCTTCTTCGGCAGCACCTCCCAAACTCACGACCTCTACCACCTAGAAGGACAAGGGCAGCAGGCGCATGGGAACACTATCACCTGCAAGTTGGCCTCCCAGTCACACACCATCTTGAGTTGGAAGTATATCGGCCGTTCCTTCAATGTCGCTGGGTCAAAATCCTGGAACTCCCTCCCTAACAGCACTGTGGGAATTCCTTCACCACACGGACTGCAGCGGTTCAAGAAGGCGGCTCACCACCACCTTCTCAAGGAGCAATTAGGGATGGGCAATAAATGCCGACCTCGCCAGCGACGCTCACATCCCAGGAACGAATAAATAAAACACATTCTGGCCTCTTGTGCATCTCAGATTTTAATTGCTCCAGCATCGGTGGCCATGCCTTCAGCTACCTAGGCCCTAAGCTCTGGAATTCCCTCCCTAAACCACTCCGCTTCTCTACTGCTCTCTCCTCCTTTAAGACGCACCTTAAACCTATCTCTTTGACCAAGCTTTTGGTCACCTGTCCCGATATCTCCTTATCTGGCTCGGTGTCAAATTTTGTTTGATAATCGCTCCTCTGAAGTGCCTTGGGATATTTTACTATGTGAAAAGAAAGAAAGACTTGCATTTATATAGCGCCTTTCATGACCACCGGACGTCTCAATGCACTTTCTAGCCAATGAAGTACTTTTGGAGTGTAGTCACTGAAGGCAGTGAAAAGGGCGACTGGATTAGACATCACCATAATCCAGGTCGGTGATTGGAGCGTGGGCAGGTACAGCAGGAACGGCGAGGTCGGGGCGAAGGAGCGGCGAGAGATTGTAGAGGGACGTGATCGGGGCCCAGGAGAGGCGCAAGAGGCGAGGGCACGAGGCAGCACGGGCCCAGCCCACACTGCGATATGTGAGCGCGCTCAGTCTGTGCAGCAGAGCTGGTCTCCAGTCGTCTTGGATAACCCTTGCCACTGGACCAAGACCTAGCTCTGTCAAGCCCGTGTGGTGGCTGGTGTGCAACGGTCACCCCACGTTAAAAAAATCCACACACTGGCACCTTCCACCCTTCAGGATGTAGTTCGGGATCCGGAATATTAGGACCTTCATTGAAACACCTGTGAACTCATCCCTTTTTGGCGTGGAAGCAAGTCATCCTCGCTTCGAGAGAGCGCCTAAAAAGAAGAATGTGGGAAATGCGGCAGCCAACATGCCCACAGCAAGCTCCCACACACAGCAATGTAAAAATTACAAGGAGATATCGATAGATCAAGCGAGTAGGCGAAACTGTGGCAGACGGATTTCAACACAAGTAAGTGCGAGGTCATCGATTTTGGACTAAAGGGGGTCCAGTACATAAGAACATAAGAAATAGGAGCATGAGTAAGCCACACGGCCCCTCGAGCCTGCTCTGCCATTCAATACGATCATGGCTGATCTGATCATAGATTCAGGTCCACTTCCCTGCCCGCTCCCCATAACCCCTTATTCCCTTATCGTTTAAGAAATTGTCTATCTCTGTCTTAAATTTATTCAATGTCCCAGCCTCCACAGCTCTCTGAGGCAGTGAATTCCACAGATTTACAACCCTCTGAGAGAAGAAACTTCTCCTCATCTCAGTTTTAAATGGGCGGCCCCTTATTCTAAGATCATGCCCTCTAGTTCTCGTGGTAACATCCTCTCTGCATCCACCTTGTCAAGCCCCCTCATAATCTTACACGTTTCGATAAGATCACCTCTCATTCTTCTGAATTCCAATGAGTAGAGGCCCAACCTACTCAACCTTTCCTCATAAGTCACCCCCTCATCCCCGGAATCAACTGAGTGAACCTTCTCTGAACTGCCTCCAAAGCAAGTATATCTTTTCGTAAATATGGAAACCAAAACTGCTCGCAGTTATCATCATCATCATCGTCATAGGCAGTCCCTCGAAGCGAGGAAGATGCTTGTGTGTGGATTTTTTTAACGTGTGGTGGCCGTTGTACACCAGCCACCACGCGGGCTTGACAGAGCTAGGTCTTGGTCCAGTGGCAAGGGTTATCCAAGATTAACTGGAGACCAGCTCTGCTGCACAGACCTAGTGCGCACACATATCGCAGTGTGGGCTGGGCCATGCTGCCCTTGAGCCCTCACTTCTTCTGGGCCCCAGATTCACGCCTCTCCTGGGCCCCGGTCACTTCCCTCTGCGGACTCTTGCCGCTCCTTCGCCCCTCCTGCTGTGCCTGCCCGCACTGCAATCAGTGACCTGGCTTTGTAGCCGTCGCCCTCCTGCAGCAGCACGTGCTGCTCCCTGCAGTGGTATACTGCCGCACACTGCTCCCTCCAATGGCCCCGGCCTGCTGATGGTCTTGCAGGCCGGGACCACGTCGATTTCCGGGCTGGGCCACCACACGCTGCTCCGCAGTATTCCAGGTGTGGCCTCACCAATACCCTGTATAACTGTAGCAAGACTTCCCTGCTTTTATACTCCATCCGCTTTGCAATAAAGGCCAAGATTCCATTGGCCTTCCTGATCACTTGCTGTACCTGCATACTAATCTTTTGTGTTTCATGCACAAGTATCCCCAGGTCCCGCTGTACTGCGGCACTTTGCAATCTTTCTCCATTTAAATAATAACTTGCTCTTTGATTTTTCCTGCCAAAGTGCATGACCTCACATTTTCCAACATTATACTCCATCTGCTAAATTTTTGCCCACTCATTTAGTCCGTCTATGTCCTTTTGCAGATTTTTTGAGTTCTCGCACATTGCTTTTCCTCCCATCTTTGTATCATCAGCAAACTTGGCTACATTACACTCAGTCTCATCCTCCAAGTTGTTAATATAGATTGTAAATAGTTGGTGTCCCAGCACTGATCCCTGCGGCACCTCACTGGTTCCTGATTGCCAACCCGAGAATGAACCATTTATCCCTACTCTCTGTTTTTTGTTCATTAGCCAATCCTCTATCCATGCTAATATATTATCCCCAACCCCTTGTGAAGCAACCTTTTATGTGGCACCTTGTCAAATGCCTTCTGGAAGTCCAAATACATCCACTGGTTCCCCTTTATCCATCCTGTTCGTTACATCCTCAAAGAATTCCAGCAAATTTGTCAAACATGACTTCCCCTTCATAAATCCATGCTGACTCTGCCTGACCGAATTTTGCTTTTCCAAATGTCCTGCTACTGCTTCTTTAATAATGGACTCCAACATCTTCCCAACCACAGATGCTTAGTCTATAGTTTCCTGCTTTTTGTCTGCCTCCTTTTTTTAAATAGGGATGTTACATTTGCAGTTTTCCAATCGGCTGGGACCTCCCCAGAATCCAGGGAATTTTGGTAAATTACAACCAATGCATCCACTATCCCTGCCGCTATTTCTCTTAAGACCTGAGGATGCAAGCCATCAGGTCCAGGGGATCTATTCGCCTTTAGTCCCATTATTTACTGAGTCCCATCTCCTTAGTGATTGTGATTGTGTTCCTCCTCCCCTATAGCCCTTTGACTATCCACTGTTGGAATATTGTTAGTGTCCTCTACCATGATGTTTGCATTAACCCTTTGCTCGCCTAATGGTACTGAGGCCAATTGGAGTGCCAGCATCCTGTGCTGTCCAGTGACAGCTGTCAAAGGAGTTAAATGTTTTCCCTGCCGAGACTGTCCGATTTCATGGATTCACGCAGGTAGGTAACCTCATTATTATTCACCACCAGAAGCTAAAGCAGCTCCTAAAACTTTATAATGAATTCATTTATGCTTTAATTTTCTCATCTGGGTTAAATTACAAGGTATGAAAAGGGTAACGTTATGTGGATTCACCCGCCCTCCCACCCCATCGCTGTGTAATACCCCGCCCCCCTCAAACCCCCCCGTGGGCGATAGGAGGGGGGTGCATTTCACACAAAGTGTTCATGTACGGTCACATACAATGACCGAGGCTCGGCGAGGGGCTACGGTTTCAGGAGCTGCCTGTCAAACAGGGAGCTGTCATCGCCTAATTCGATGGCAGGGATCGGGTGTCGCACTGCTTGTTGAGGAGCAAGGACGCGAACAATGAACGGCAAGTGTTACAGGAGAGTGAGTGGGAAAACAAACGTACACAGAGCCAGAGCAAGCCTTATCCTGGGCAGAGGGCCCAGAACTGTGTAAACTGAGTCTCCTCTCTCCTCCTCACTCACCCTCTGAAATCTCCCAAAACCTTGCTCTATTTCTGCGCTTGTCAAAGTGAGCGATGTGATATAAACTTTCCATACTTTTTGCACTGGCTTTGAAACTCCCAGTTATGGGAGTGCTAATTGCTAAGGATTAGATATAGATGAAATCTCCCTCTACACTGTTCCACCAAACACTCCCAGGGCAGGTAAAGTACGGGTTAGATACAAAGCAAAGCTCCCTCTACACTGTCCCATCAAACACTCCCAGGGCAGGTACAGCACGGGTTAGATACAGAGTAAAGCTCCCTCTACACTGTCCCATCAAACACTCCCAGGGCAGGTACAGCACGGGTTAGATACAGAGTAAAGCTCCTTCTACACTGTCCCATCAAACACTCGCAGGGCAGGTACAGCACGGGGTTAGATACAGAGTAAAGCTCCCTCTACACTGTCCCATCAAACACTCCCGGGGCAGGTACAGCACGGGTTAGATACAGAGTAAAACTCCCTCTACACTGTCCCATCAAACACTCTCAGGGCAGGTACAGCACGGGTTAGATACAGAGTAAAGCTCCCTCTACACTGTCCCATCAAACACTCCCAGGCAGGTACAGCACGGGGTTAGATACAGAGTAAAGCTCCCTCTACACTGTCCCATCACACACTCCCAGGGCAGGTACAGCACGGGTTAGATACAGAGTAAAGCTCTCTGCACACTGCCCCATCAAACACTCCCAGGGCAGGTACAGCACGGGTTAGATACAGAGTAAAGCTCCCTCTACACTGTCCCATCAAACACTCCCAGGGCATGTACAGCACGGGGTTAGATACAGAGTAAAGCTCCCTCTACACTGTCCCATCAAACACTCCCAGGGCAGGTACAGCACGGGTTAGATACAGAGTAAAGCTCCCTCTACACTGTCCCATCACACACTCCCAGGGCAGGTACAGCACGGGTTAGATACAGAGTAAAGCTCCCTCTACACTGTCCCATCAAACACTCCCAGGCAGGTACAGCACGGGGTTAGATACAGAGTAAAGCTCCCTCTACACTGTCCCATCAAACACTCCCAGGGCAGGTACAGCACGGGTTAGATACAGAGTAAAGCTCTCTGCACACTGCCCCACTCAGTTGTATCAAAACCAGTACATTGTAGCAGTTCGACTGGACAGGAACAGAAAAAGATTATTCAGCTCTACAAACCTGTGGCACCATTCAATTCGATCTGTGTCTCAATGCTATTCACCCATCTTAGCTCCATATCACTTATATCTCAAATCTTACTAATGTCAATTGAACCCCAGTCTTTCAAGGAAGCGTGTTCCAGATTTCCACTCCCCGTGTGTGAAGAAATGCTTCCTGATTCCACTCTGGAGCGGCATAGCTCTAATTTTAAGATAGTGCCCACTTATTTTTGGTCTGCCCCAGCAGATGAAATAGTTTCTCTGTATCTACCCTTTTAAACCTCATTATTATGTTAAACACATCGATTAGATTGCTCTAAGGGCCGAATGGCCTGCTCCTGATCCTATTGCTTATGTTTCTTATGTTCTAGTTCATCCTGCGGCCGTTTAAACTCAAGTGAATACATGGCAAGTTTATACAACCTGTCCTCATAACTTAATGCTTCTCGCAATGGTAGAATTGTGGTGAATCTGGGCTGCTCCCCCTCCAAGACCAATATAGACCAATAGAGTTCCAGGATTTTGACCCCGCGACGATGAAGGAAAGGCTGATATATTTCCAAGTCAGGATGGTGTGTGCCTTGGAGGGTAACATGGAGGTGGTGGTGTTCCCATGTGCCTGCTGCCCTTGTTCCTCTAGGTGGTAGAGGTCGTGGGTTTGGGAGGTGCTGTCGAAGAAGCCTTGGCGAGTTGCTGCAGTGCATCACTTGCAAACACTTCAGCCTTGTCTTTTGCACTCACGTGCTGGGCTCCGCCATCATTGAGGATGGGGATATTCATGGAGCCTCCTCCTCCCGTTAAGTGTTTAATGGCCCACGACCTTTCATGACTGGATGTGGCAGGACTGCAGAGCTTCGATCTGGTCCATTGATTGTGGGATCGCTTAGCCCTGTCTCTAGCATGCTGCTGCCGCTGTTTAGCATGCATGTAGTCCTGAGTTGCAACTTCCCCAGGTTGGCACCTCATTTTTAGGTATGCCTGGTACTGCTCTAACTAAACCTATCTCTCTATTCTAATGTCCACTGTTCCACTCTGTCAGTCACTCACTCACTCACTCTGTCTCTGACTTGGTCACTCATTCACTCTCTCATTCACTCTCACACTGATTATGTCACTCACACTCACACTCTTTCACTCACTTAATCACTGAATCTGTCACTCAATCACTGAATCTGTCATTCAATCTGTCACTCACTCCCTCACTCTGTCACTCACTCACTCTGTTACTCACTCACTCTGTCACTTACTCTGTCACTCACTCTGTCACTCACTCACACTCTGTTGTTCACTCTGTACTCACGCACTCACTCATTCACTCACTCTGTCATTCACTCTGTCATACTCACTCACTCACACTCACTCACTCACTCACTCACTCTGTCACTCACTCACTCACTCTGTCACACACTCACTCTGCCATTCATTATCTTACTTACTCTGTCACTCACTCACTCACTCATTCACTTTGTCACTCGCTCACTCAGTCACTCACTCACTCAGTCACTCACTCTGTCACTCATTCACTCTGTCACTCACTATCTCACTCACTGTGTCACTCATTTACTCACCGTGTCACTCACTCAGTCACTCACTGTCTCACTCACTCACTCACTCACTCATTCTGTCACTCACTCACTCAGTCAGTCAGTCAGTCACTCACTCACACACACACTCATTCACTCACTCACTCACTCACTCAGTCACCCACTCTTTCTGTCACTCACACATTCACTGTCACATACACACTCGGTCACTCATTATCTCACTCACTCTGTCACTCACTCACTCACTCACTCTGTCACTCATTATCTCATTCACTCTGTCACTCACTCACTTTGTCACTCACTCTCACATTCTCACTCGCAGTCTCACTCATTCATTCATTCACTCTGTCACTCACTCACTGTCACTCACTCACTCACTCACTTTGTCACTCATTCACTCTGTCGCTCACTCACTTACTCACTCTCACTCACTCTGTCACTCTCTCATTCACTCACTCTGTCACACTCTCTCACTCATTCTGCCACTCACCCTGTCACACTCACTCACTCACTCTGTCACTCACTCACTCTGTCACTCACTCAGTCACTCGCTGTCTCGCTCACTCACTCACTCACTCATTCACACACTCAATGTCACACACTCACTCACTCATTCACTATTTAACACTCAATATCGCACTCACTCACTAACTCACTCACTCTGTCACATAGAAACATAGAAAATAGGTGCAGGAGTAGGCCATTTGGCCCTTCGAGCCTGTACCACCATTCAATATGATAATGGCTGATCATGCAACTTCAGTAGCCCACTCCTGCCTTCACTCCATACCCACTGATCCCTTTAGCCGTAAGGGCCACATCCAACTCCCTTTTGAATATATCCAATGAACTGGACTCAACAACTTTCTGTGGTAGAGAATTCCACAGATTCACCACTCTCTGGGTGAGAAAGTTTCTCCTCATCTTGGTCCTAAATGGCTTACCCCTTATCCTTAGACTGTGACCCCTGGTTCTGGACTTCCCCAACATCGGGAACATTCTTCCTGCATCTAACCTGTCCAATCCCGTCAGAATTTTATATGCTTTTATGAGATCCCTCTCATCCTTCTAAATTCCAGTGAATATAAGCCTAGTCGATCCAGTCTTTCTTGATATGTCAGTCCTGCCATCCCTGGAATCAGTCTGGTGAACCTTCGCTGCACTCTCCCTCAATAGCAAGAATGTCCTTCCTCAGATTAGAAGACCAAAACTGCACACAACCCACACAATACTCAAGGTGTGGTCTCACCAAGGCCCTGTACAACTGCAGCAAGACCTCCCTGCTCCTATACTCAAATCCTTTCGCTATGAAAGCCCACATGCCATTTGCTTTCTTTACTGACTGCTGTACCTGCATGCCTACTTTCAATGACTGATGTACCATGACACCCAGATCTTGTTGCACCTCCCCTTTTCCTAATCTGTCACCATTCAGATAATATTCTGCCTTCCTGTTTTTGCCACCAAAGTGGATAACCTCACATTTATCCACATTATACTGCATCTGCCATGCATTTGCCCACTCACCTAACCTGTCCAAGTCACCCTGCAGCCTCTTAGCATCCTCCTCACAGCTCACATCGCCACCCAGCTTAGTGTCATCTGCAAACTTGGAGATATTACACTCAATTCCTTCGTCTAAATCATTAATATATATTTCATTAAGAGTCACTATCTTGCTCTATAAGTCTATCAGTCTATCAGTCACTCACTCTGTCACTCTTTCACTCAGTCATTCACTCTGTCACTCACTCGCTCTGTCTCTTACTCTCTCGCTCACTGTCACTCACTCACTCACTCTGTCACTCACTCACTAACTCTGTCACTCACTCACTCACTGACTGTCACTCACTCTGTCACTCACACACTCGCTCACACACTCACTCACTCACTAGCTCACTCGCACACTCACCAGCTCGGCGTTGGAGACTGAGGCGGGGAGGGAAGTGTCTGATGGTAGGTGGACGAGAACAGGACGCGATTCACTCCGGAGGGTTTGGGACTGTCACATTGGGGCTGAAGAGCCCAAGGACCTGCAGCTGCACTGGGTGCCTGCAGACGGTAGCGGCAGTATGGTGATGCTGTTCCTGGACAAGTAATCCAGATAACGTGAGTTCAAATCGCACCGTGGAAAAATTTAAAAGGTAAAATCTGGAAATAAAAATCTGGTCTCAGTAAACGTGACCATGAAGCTGTGGGATTGTCGTAAAAACCCAACTGGTTCACTCATGTCCTTTAGAGGAGGAAATCTGCCATCATTACTCGGTCCGGCTTATAGGTGACTATAGTCCCACACCAGGCCCTTGCAAGCGAGCTAGAAACCCACTGAGTTGTGCCAACCCCGTGACAAAAATGGATAAGATTAAAACCGGACGGATAGCTCGTTGCATTGGCAACAACATTGGCACACCCAACCCAGTCGACCCTGCAGAATCTTCCTCACCAACTCTGGGGTCTTGTGCCAAATTTGGGAGAACTGTCCCACAGACTAGTCAAGCAACAGCCTGACATAGTCATACTCACAGAATCATACCTTTCAGACAATGTCCCAGACTCCTCCATCACCATCCCTGGGTATGTCCTGTCCCACTGGCAGTAGAGACCCACCAGGGGTGGCAGCACAGTGGTACACTGTCAGGAGGTAGCGGCCCTGCGAGTCCTCAACACTGAGGACCAATGCGAAAGATTTCTTTTGTACATAACAGGCAGATTGAGATGGCCGATTCTGGTCTTAGTGTGTTAGAGCGTGTAAATGTGAGCCACACAGAGTGAGACAGACAGAGAGACAGACACACACATGTGTGTATATGTGCTTGTGTTGTGTGTGCAACTATGTGGCTATCAGTATGTGTATGTTTCTGTTGCATATGTGTGTCTGTGTGAGCATGTGTCGATATGGGTTTGTGTATATATGGGTTCATGTATATATGGGTACGTGTATATATGGGTATGTGTATATATGGGTATGCGTATATATGAGTATGTGTATATATTGGTACATGTATATATGGGTATGTGCCTGTGTGAGAATATATATATATATATGTATGTGTATATATGAGTTTGTGTATATATGGGTATATGTATATATGGGTATGTGTATATATGGGTATATGTATTTAAGGTATTATATATGCGTATGTTTATATAAGAGTATGTGCATATATTGGGTATAGGAACATAGAAACATAGAAAATATGTGCAGGAGTAGGCCATTTGGCCCTTCGAGCCTGCACCATCATTCAATATGATCATGGTTGATCATTCACCTCAGTACCCCTTTCCCGTTTTCTCTCCATACCCCTTGATCCCTTAAGCCGTAAGGGCCACATCTAACTCCCTCTTGAATATATCCAATGAACTGGCATCAACGACTCTCTGCGGCAGGGAATTCCACAGGTTAACAACTCTCTATGTGAAGAAGTTTCTCCTCATCTCAGTCCTAAATGGCCTACCCCTTATCCTAAGACTGTGTCCCCTGGTTCTGGACTTCCCCAACATCGGGAACATTCTTCCTGCATCTAACCTGTTCCGCCCCATCAGAATCTTATACGTTTCGATGAGATCCCCTCTCACTCTTCTAAACTCCAGTGAATAAAGGCCGAGTTGATCCAGTCTCTCCTCATATGACAGTCCAGCCATCCCTGGAATCAGTCAGGTGAACCTTCGCTGCACTCCCTCAATAGCAAGAATGTCCTTCCTCAGATTAGGAGACCAAAACTGAACACAATACTCCAGGTGAGGCCTCACCAAGGCCCTGTACAATTGCAGTAAGGCCTCCCTGTTCCTATACTCAAATCCCCTAGCTATGAAGGCCAACATACCATTTGCCTTCTTAACCGCCTGCTGTACCTGCATGCCAACTTTCAATGACTGATGTACCATGACACCCAGGTCTCATTGCACCTCCCCTTTTCCTAATCTGCCACCATTCAGATAATATTCTGCCTTCGTGTTTTTGCAACCAAAGTGGATAACCTCACATTTATCCACATTATCCTGCATCTGCCATGCATTTACCCACTCACCTAACCTGTCCAAATCATCCTGCAGCCTCTTAGCATCCTGCTCACAGCTCAGACCGCCACCCAGTTTAGTGTCATCTGCAAACTTAGAGATAATACACTCAATTCCTTCATCCAAATCATTAATGTATATTGTGAAGAGCTGGGGTCCCAGCACTGAGCCCTGCGGCACTCCACTAGTCACTGCCTGCCATTCTGAAAAGGACCCGTTTATCCCGACTCTCTGCTTCCTGTCTGCCAACCAATTCTCTATCCATGTCAGTACATTACCCCCAATACCATGTGCCTTGATCTTGTACACCAATCTCTTATGTGGGACCTTGTCAAAGGCCTTTTGAAAGTCCAAATACACCACATCCACTGGTTCTCCCTTGTCCACTCTACTAGTTACATCCTCAAAAACTTCTAGAAGATTTGTCAAGCATGATTTCCCATTCATAAATCCATGCTGACTTGGACCGATCCTGTCACTGCTTTCCAAATGCGCTGCTATTTCATCTTTAATAATTGATTCCAACATTTTCCCCACTACTGATGTCAGGCTAACCGGTCTATAATTACCCGTTTTCTCTCTCCCTCCTTTTTTAAAAAGTGGTGTTACATTAGCTACCGTCCAGTCCATAGGAATTGATCCAGAGCGATAGACTGTTGAAAAATGATCACCAATGCATCCACTATTTCTAGGGCCACCTCCTTAAGTACTCTGGGATGCAAACAATCAGGCCCCGGGGATTTATTGGCCTTCAATCCCATCAATTTTCCCAACACAATTTCCTGCCTAATAAGGATATCCTTCAGTTCCTCCTTCTCACTAGACCCTCAGTCCCCTAGTACTTCCGGAAGGTCATTTGTGTCTTCCTTCGTGAAGACAGAATCAAAGTATTTGTTCAATTGGTCTGCCATTTCTTTGTTCCCCATTATTAATTCACCTGAGTCCGACTGCAAGGGACCTATGTTTGTTTTCACTAATCTTTTTCTCTTCACATCTATAGAAGCTTTTGCAGTCAGTTTTTATGTTCCTGGCAAGCTTCCTCTCATACTCTATTTCCCCCCTCCTAATTAAACCTTTTGTCCTCCTCTGCTGAATTCTAAATTTCTCCCAGTCCTCAGGTTTGCTACTTTTTCTGGCCAATTTATATGCCTCTTCCTTGGATCTAACACTATCCTTAATTTCCCTTGTTAGCCACGGTTGAGCCACCTTCACTGTTTTATTTTTACTCCAGACAGGGATGTACAACTGTTAAAGTTCTTCCATGTGATCTATAAATGTTTGCCATTGCCTATCCACCGTCAACCCTTTAAGTATCATTTGCCAGTCTATTCTAGCCAATTCACGCCTCATGCCATCGAAGTTAGCTTTCCTTAAGTTTAGGATCCTAGTTTCTGAATTAACTTTGTCACTCTCAATCTTAATAAAGAGTTCTACCATATTATGGTCCCTCTTCCCCAAGGGGCCTCGCACAACAAGATTGCTAATTAGTCCCTTCTCATTGCACATCACCCAGTCGAGGATGGCCAGCTCTCTAGTCGGTTCCTCGACATATTGGTCAAGAAAACCATCCCTAATACACTCCAGGAAATCCTTCTCTACCGCATTGCTACCAGTTTGGTTAACCCAATCTATATGTAAATTAAAGTCTCCCATGATAACTGCTGTACCTTTATTGCACACATCCTTATTTCTTGTTTCATGCTTTCCCCAAACTCACTAGTACTGTTTGGTGGCCTGTACACAACTCCCACTAGTGTTTTCTGCCCTTTGCTATTCCGCAGCTCCACTCATACAGATTCCACATCATCTAAGCCAATGTCCCTCCTTACTATTGTGTTAATTTCCTCTTTGACTAGCAACGCTACCCCGCCTCCTTTTCCTCTCTGTCTATCCTTCCTAAATGCTGAATACCCCTGGATGTTGAGTTCCCAGCCTTGGTCGCCCTGGAGCCATGTCTCCGTGATGCCAATTACATTGTATCCATGAACTGCTAGCTGCACAGTTAATTTGACCAACTTATTCCGAATACTCCTTGCATTGAGGCACAGAGCCTTCAGGCTTGTCTTTTTAACACACCTTGCCCCTTTAGAATTTTGCTGTAATGTGGCTCTTTTTGTTTTTTGCCTTGGGATTCTCTGCCCTCCACTTTTACTATTCTCCTTTCTATCCTTTGCCTCTGTCTCCCTTTTATTTCCCTCTGCCTCCCTGCATAGGTTCCCATCCCCCTGCCATATTAATTTAACTCCTCCCCAACAGCACTAGCAAACACTCCCCCTAGGACATTGGTTCTGGTCCTGCCCAGGTGCAGACCGTCCAGTTTGTACTCGTCCCACCTCCCCCAGAACCGGTTCCAATGTCCCAGGAATTTGAATCCCTCCCTTCTGCACCACTCCTCAAGCCACGTATTCATCTGAGCTATCCTGCAATTTCTACTCTGACTAGCACGTGGCACTGGTAGCAATCCTGATATTACTACTTTTGAGGTCCTACTTTTTAATTTAGCTCTTAGCTCCCTAAATTCGTCTCGTAGGACCTCATCCCGTTTTTTACCTATATTGTTGATACCTATGTGCACCATGAAAACTGGCTGTTCACCCTCCCTTTTCAGAATGTCCTGCACCCGCTCCGAGACATCCTTGACCCTTGCACCAGGGAGGCAACATACCATCCTGGAGTCTCGGTTGCGGCCGCAGAAACGCCTATCTATTCCCCTCACCATTGAATCCCCTATTACTATAGCTCTCCCACTCTTTTTCCTGCCCTCCTGTGCAGCAGAGACACCCAGGGTGCCATGAACTTGGCTGCTGCTGCCCTCCCCTGATGAGTCATCCCCCTCAACAGTACTCAAAGCAGTGTATCTGTTTTGAAGGGGGATGACCGCAGGGGACCCCTGCACTACCTTCCTTGCACTGCTCTTCCTGCTGGGCACCCATTTACTATCTGGCTGAGAACCCTTTACCTGCAGTGTGATCAACTCACTAAACGTGCTATTCACGTCACATATGGATATGTGTATATATGGTATTTATAGTAATATTTATGGGTACATGTATATATGGATATGTGTATATATGGTATGTGTATATACGGGTACGTGTATTTAAGGGTACATGTACATATGGGTATGTGCCTATATGGGTATGTGTATATATAGGTATATTTATATATGGTATGTGCATATATGGGTACGTGTATATATGGGTTCGCGTATATATGGGTACATGTATATATGGGTATGTGTATATATGGGTATGTGTACATATGGGTATGTGTCTCTATGGGTATGTGTATATATGGGTATGTATCTATATGGGTATGTGTATATATGGGTATGTGTATATATATGGATATGTGTACATATGGGCATGTGTCTCTACGGGAATGCACATATATGGGTATGTGCATATATGGGTGTATGTATATATGGGTACGTGTATATATGGGTACATGTATATGTGGGTATGTGTATATATGGGTATGTGTATATATAGGGATATGTGTACATATGGGCATGTGTCTCTATGGGAATGCGCATATATGGGTATGTGCATATATGGATATGTGTATATATGGGTATGTGCATATATGGGTACGTGTATATATGGGTATGTGTATAGAGTACATGTATATATGGGTATGTGTATATATGGGTATGTGTCTATATGGGTATATGTATATATGGGTACGTGTATGTATGGGTACGTGTATAGATGGGTATTTGTATATATGTGTATGTATATATATGGATATGTATATATGGGTATGTGTATATATGGGTATGTGTCTCTACGGGTATGCGCATATATGGGTATGTGTATATATAGGTATGTGTATATATGGGTATGTGTATATATGGATGTGTGTATATGGGTATGTGTATATATGGGTATGTGTATATATGGGTATGTGTATATATGGGTGTGTGTCTATATGGGTATATGTATATATGGTATGTGTATATATGCATACGTTCATATATGGATATGTATATATATGGGTATGTGTATATATGGGTATGTGTATATATGGGTATGTGTCTCTACGGGTATGTGTACATATGAGTATGTGTATATATGGGTACGTGTATATATGGGTATGTTTAGGAAGGGAGTTCCAGAGCTTGGGGCTTTGGCAACAGAAGGAACGGCCACCAATGGTTGAGCGATTATAATCAGGGATGCTCAGGTGGGCAGAATTAGAGGAGCGCAGGCATCTTGGGACATTGTGGGGAGAGAGGAGATTACAGAGATGGGGAGGGGTGAGGCCACGGAGGGAGTTGAAAATAAGGATGAGAATTTTGAAATTGAGGCGTGGCTTAACCGGAAGCCAATGTAGGTCAGCGAGCACACGGGTGAAGAGTGAGCGGGACTTGGTGCGAGTTAGGATCCAGGCAGCCGAGTTTTGGATCACCTCTAGTTTATGTAGGGTAGAATGTGGGAGGCCGGCCAGGAGTGCGATGGAATAGTCAGGTCTAGAGGTAACAAAGGCACGGATGAGGGTTTCAGTGACGGATGAGCTGAGGCAAGGGCGGAGATGGGTGATGTTACAGAGGTGGAAATAGGCGGCCTTAGTTATGCTGCGGACATGTGGCCGAAAGCTCATTTCCGGGTCAAATATGACACCTAGGTTGCGAACAGTCTGGTTCAGCCTCAGATAGGAGTTGGGGAGAGGGATGGAGTCGGTGGTTAGGGAACAGAGTTTGTGGCGGGGACCGAAAACACTGGCTTCGGTCTTCCCGGTATACAATGGGAGAACATTTGTTGCTGATCCAGAACTGGATGTCGGACAAACAGTCTAAGCCGCAGAGAGTGGGCTGGTTCACAGCCCGGGGGACTGGATTGGTGGGGGGCATGCAATTGGAACCTTGATGTTCCCCTGGCAGGTGCTAAATAAGCATGCCGGGAGGCGATTCATCTGTTGAAAGGGCCATTGAAGGCCCAATTTCAGGCTGCAGTTGTCTGTTTAGCCTCCTCTAATTGCTTAACACCAGTTTCAGGCGAGTTGTGTGAAAAGAAAGCGGTGAGGTAAGTCATCAAGTTGGTTGGCATCGAGTTACAAAGGAGCCAAGGGCAGAAAGCAGCTAATCTTTCACACACCTGTCAGTGGGAGGGGGAGGGACGAGCCGGGTTAATGATGTCATTGGCCGCGGTACGCCACTGAACACCAATCATTGTGCATTTGTGTCTAAGGGCTAGTAACCCAATCTCTGCTGCTCGGGTTCCAGGGGTGCAAGTGGACAGATGTGATACTGAGCGTCCCACTATCCCAAACAATGAACCATTTAGCCTTTTCTGTGGGGTATATTTCACGGAGGTGAAGTGCAAATATGTTCCCATCAAACTGAGGGATGTCACTCCTGCAGAAAGAAACACTGTTCCATTTTTGGCACAAAATATTAGCATCAAACCCTCCCAGTGCAGGTACAGCACGGGTTAGATAGAGAGTAAAGCTCTCTCTACACTGTCCCATCACACACTCCCAGTGCAGGTACAGCACGGGTTAGATACAGAGTAAAGCTTCCTCTACACTGTCCCATCAAACACTCCCAGGGCAGTTACAGCACGGGGTTAGATACAGAGTAAAGCTTCCTCTACACCGTCCCATCAAACACTCCCAGGGCAGTTACAGCACGGGGTTAGATACAGAGTAAAGCTCCCTCTACACTGTCCCATCAAACACTCCCAGGGCAGGTACAGCACGGGGTTAGATACAGAGTAAAGCTTCCTCTACACTGTCCCATCAAATACTCCCAGGGCAGGTACAGCACGGGTTAGATACAGAGTAAAGCTCCCTCTACACTGTCCCATCAAACACTCCCAGGGCAGCTACAGCACGGGGTTAGATACAGAGTAAAGCTTCCTCTACACTGTCCCATCAAACACTCCCAGGGTAGGTACAGCACGGGTTAGGTACAGAGTAAAGCTCCCTCTACACTGTCCCATCAAACACTCCCAGGGCAGGTACAGCACGGGGTTAGATACAGAGTAAAGCTCCCTCTACACTGTCCCATCAAACACTCCCAGGGCAGGTACAGCACGGATTAGATAGAGAGTAAAGCTCCCTCTACACTGTCCCATCAAACACTCTCATGGCAGGTGCAGCACGGGGTTAGATACAGAGTAAAGCTCCCTCTACACTGTCCCATCAAACACTCTCATGGCAGGTGCAGCACGGGGTTAGATACAGAGTAAAGCTCCCTCTACACTGTCCCATCAAACACTCTCATGGCAGGTGCAGCACGGGGTTAGATACAGAATAAAGCTCCCTCTACACTGTCCCATCAAACACTCCCAGGGCAGGTGCAGCACGGGGTTAGATACAGAGTAAAGGTCACTTCGTATCTCCGGAGGGGTGGGAGTGCGGCTTGTGTTGACCCTCCCTCCTAGAAGGGAGCTGGCAGATATGACCCTTTTCGAAACCATCCTTGACAGGGCACTTGGAGGGACCCCGCTCTTTAACAATGGCTTCTGGTGAGACGCCCTCTGAGAGAGGTTCTCCCCTTGCTGACAGGGGGCTTGTGGTCAAATGTCCTCTTCACATCGAATTACATTGAGGCTTTAAGCGTGGATATAGACCATTTGGCTCAACAGGTCCGTGCCAGTGTTTGTGCTCCACACGAGCCTCCTCCATCTCAGCCTCTTCCATGTGTTTATTGAGCTTCCCCTCAACTGGCCGAGGGCTAAATTCAGTGAGTTTAAAGGGTATCTGGTCCAGGTGGATTGGAATCAAAGATTGGGACAGTGGCAGCATGGATATGAAATTGGCTCAGGTGGAGGTTAAAGATCCTGTGGCAATATTTCGAAGAAAAGCAGGGGAGTTCTCCTCGGTGCCCTGACCAATATTTATCCCTCAACCAACATCACTAAAACAGATTGGGGGCAATATTTGGTTAGGTCACGTTTGGGGGCAATAACTGAGGAGAGGCGGGGCTTACTGCTTCCTCATCTTTTCTTCTTCGGCAGTCCCTCGGAGTCGAGGAAGACTTGCTTCCACATGAAAAGTGAGTTCTCAGGTGACTGAAGAGTCCAATGCGGGACCTACAGTCTCTGTCACAGGTGGGACAGACGGTGGTTGGAGGGACGGGTGGGTGGGAGGGGCCTGGGTTGCCGTGCACTCCTTCCGCTGTTTTGCGCTTGGCTTCCCGCGTGCCCCCGACGAAGGGACCCGAGGTGTTCACCCGCCTTCCCGGGTGAAAACAGTTTAGTGTCCTGTTAGCGCCCCCCCCCCCCCCCCCCGGAGGCGCAGACCAGGGGAATTTCGGCCCCAGTAGTTGGTCATTACCACATTGCTGTGTGTGGGAGCTTGCTGTGCGCATATTGGCTGCTCTGTTTGCGACATTGCAACAGTGACTACACTTCGAAAAGTACTTCATTGGTTTGTAAAGCGCTTTGGGATGTCCTGAGGTTGTGAAAGGCGCTATATAAATGCAAGTCTTTCTTCTTTGTTCTTCTAAGGGACAGAAAGCCGAGAGCTGGGGGTGAACGGTTGTTTATCAGACTGGAGGGAGGTGCAGAGTGGTGTTTTCCCAGGGATCGGTAACGGGACCATAGCTCTTTTTGATATATATATTAATTACTTGATTGGGTATACAGGGCATAATTTCAAAGTTTGCAGATGACGTGGAACTTGGAAATGTAGTAAACAGCGAGGAAGGCAGTGACAGACTTCAGGAGGACACGGACAGACTGATGAAATGGGCAGACACATGGCAGGTGAAATTTAACGCAGACAAAGTGTAAAGTGATTCATTTTGGTCGGAAGAATGAGGAACATAATAAGAACATAAGAAATAGGAGCAGGAGTAGACCATACAGCCCCTCGAGCCTGCTCCGCCATTCAATACGATCATGGCTGATCTGATCATGGACTCAGGTCCACTTCCCTGCCCGCCCCCCCATAACCCCTTATCCCTTTATCGGTTAAGAAACTGTCTATCTCTGTCTTAAATTTATTCAATGTCCCAGCTTCCACAGCTCTCTGAGGCAGCGAATTCCACAGATTTACAACCCTCTGAGAGAAGAAATTTCTCATCTTTGTTTTAAATGGGCGGCCCCTTATTCTAAGATCATGCCCTCTAGTTCTAATCTCCCCCATCAGTGGAAACATCCTCTCTGCATCCACCTTGTCAAGCCCCCTCATAATCTTATACGTTTCGATAACATTACCTCTTATTCTTCTGAACTCCAATGAGTAGAGGCCCAAACTACTCAACCTTTCCTCATAATCAACCCCCTTATCTCCAGAATCAACCGAGTGAACCTTCTCTGAACTGCCTCCAAAGCAAGTATATCCTTTTGTAAATATGGAAACCAAAACTGTACACAGGAGAGGCAATATGAACTAAATGGTACAATTTTACAGGGAGTGTAGGAAGAGAGAGGCCTGAGTGAGGACCTGTAGTGTGACCCTGATGAAACAGATTCTGTGATAGAAACATATAGACACATAGAAACATATAGAAACATAGAAAATAGGTGCAGGAGTAGGCCATTTGGCCCTTCTAGCCTGCACTGCCATTCAATGAGTTCATGGCTGACCATGCAACTTCAGTACCCCATTCCTGCTTTCTCGCCATACCCCTTGATCCCCCTAGTAGTAAAGGACTTCATCTAACTCCTTTTTGAATATATTTAGTGAATTGGCCTCAACAACTTTCTGTGGTAGAGAATTCCACAGGTTCACCACTCTCTGGGCGAAGAAGTTTCTCCTCATCTCCGTCCTAAATGGCTTACCCCTTATCCTCAGACTGTGACCCCTGGTTCTGGACTTCCCCAACATTGGGAACATTCTTCCTGCATCTAACCTGTCTAACCCCGTCAGAATTTTAAACGTTTCTATGAGGTCCCCTCTCATTCTTCTGAACTCCAGTGAATACAAGCCCAGTTGATCCAGTCTTTCTTGATAGGTCAGTCCCGCCATCCCGGGAATCAGTCTGGTGAACCTTCGCTGCACTCCCTCAATAGTAAGAATGTCCTTCCTCAGGTTAGGAGACCTCCTTGACCAGGGTCTTGTGGTGAGACCCACCCTACTTGTGGCGAGTCTTTCCTCTTTCATGGGGAGCTCACGGTCAGACACCTTTCAGATAGGGGTTCAGGCTGGACTGCCCCTCTTTCTCATGGTGACAATCCCCTCTATGACAATGGGTTTATGGCAAGATTCTTACAATGTACTTGTGGCAATAATGGGGCAGAAACCCCGGCCTCCCCATGTCCACAGTGTGTACAGAGTGTGTACGAAGCGTGTACGGAGTGTGTACGGACCCGGGAAGGCATCGGAAAAGCCAGTTTTCAGCCCGCAATGCGCATGCGCTGAAAACCAGCTTTTCCGATCTGTCAGGCTCCAGTTCGACAGATCCTCCATATCTCAGGAGCGAGGACATTTGCAAGGGCAAGATTGCAAGATTTACCCATAGCTTGCCCAGCAAATGTCCTCAAAACTCTTGCGTCTGATAAACGCAGGCGCGTTGCCTACTGTTACAGGCGTAAGAGTCTTAAAACATACAAAAACATTTTAACATAAAATTATAAAAACTCATGTTATTGTTAGCAACGCACGTCCCACTACAGTAAGTTTATTTTATACCATAATTTTAAAAACTTTTTTAAAAATTGGATAATATAATATATTTTTTAAATACATAAATAACTTTAATTTAAATTAATAAAAATATGTGGTGTATTTTTTCTATTAGTGTTTTGTGTGTTTGGGGAGGTTTCTCAATCTTAATAATGGGAACTCCAACTTACGGAGTTCCCATTATTATGAATGAGAACATACTTCACCTGATTGGCTGCCCAGAGCCATGTGACTGCAGCTCCAGCCCTGCGCACGTCCTGATGTGCACGCGCTGCGACGCGCAGTCAGTGGAGGCCTCAGGACCGGGAACTCACGTGGGTGCAGCAGAAACAGATAAGTACGCATCTTTTTAAAGTTTTTCACCCGATCGCCCGCGGGCCACTGGGATTTCTGGGCCAACAGCCACGTAATGACAAGTTGATGGCTAGACCCCAACTGGCAAAAGGATCATGGTGAGACCCCCGTCAGTGACCATGGATTCACGTCGAGACTTCCATCTTTGAAAATATGGAAGAACACAGGAACAGGAGGAGGCCATTCAGCGCCTCACGCCTGGTCCACCATTCAATTAGATCATGGCTGGTCTGTGTCTCAACTCCATCTCCCCGCCTTGGTTCCTGTAATATAACTCATAGGTTTGTAGGGGGTGGCTCCTGCCTCTCTTCCGCGGGTACATCCGAGCCAGGGTGGCCCTGGAGATGGAGCACGCGGTATCCACCGGTACGCTCGCGGCCTTCTGTGAGAGGTGGGCGCCAGAGGGACTTGAGTGCATCATCACCCCCGGCAACCAAATTTTAATTTGATCCAAGTTTACTGTTAAAAGGTTGATTTGTTTAATTTATTGGTTTTAGTGCCCCCTCCCTTTAATCAGGGGCACCTGATTATTGTTTGCAACAAAATAGTTGTAGAGCTGTTGCATTGTGAGTGGCTCAGCCAGTCATGTGATGTTCACAAGACTCAATAAAACCCCAGTCAGTTGGGTCTAGGTCATCCACGATGAGATGTGCAGTTGTGAGCCTGGTGGATGAACTGGTAATGTGTAGTGTGATTGTTAAACCTTTGCTAATAAACCAACTCGTTATTAATAGCAATGTGTTGCTATGAATTGTTAAGCAAAGCACCCATGCAGCAAATACATTACAGTTCCACACCCCTTAATAGCCTTACCTAACAAAAAACATCTAGCAATCTCACTTTCAATTGACCCCAGTCTCAATAGCTTTTTGGAGGGAGAGTGTTTCTGATTTCCACTATACTTTGTGTGAAGAAGTGCTTCCTGATTGAATTCTTAGCTGGTTAGGTTATCCCCTGGGAGGACAGACGCACCAACATTTGCGTCCCCGACCAGGCCAACATCCCCAGCATTGAAGCACTGACCACACTCGATCAGCTCCGCTGAGCAGACCACATCGTCCGCATGCCAGACACGAGACTCCCAAAGCAAGCGCTCTACTCGGAACTCCTTCGTGGTAAACGAGCCAAAGGTGAGCAGAGGAAACGTGACAAGGACACCCTCAAAGCCTCCCTGATAATGTGCAACATCCCCACCGACACCTGGGAGTCCCTGGCCAAAGGCCGCCCTAAGTGGAGGAAGCGCATCCGGGAGGGCGCTGAGCACCTCAAGTCTCGTCGCCGAGAGCATGCAGAAATCAAGCGCAGGCAGCGGAAGGAGTGTGCGGCAAACCAGTCCCACCCTCCCTTACCCTCAATGACTATCTGTACCACCTGTGACAGGAAGTGTGGTTCCCGTATTGGACTGTTCAGCCATTTGCGAACTCATTTTTAGAGTGGAAGCAAGTCTTCCTCGATTCCGAGGGACTGCCTGTGATGATGATGATGATTCCCACTTGATCTGGACCTGCCAGAGGACAAGGGTCCCTCTCTATCCACCCTGTCTGAAGTCGGTAGATGGGCTGCGATGAGATCCATCTTGGGAACGCCCGCCCAACACAGACTTTCCTGATTCGTTTCAATTGCAGCGTTTTGAGATTCCTGGAATATCTCTGTAACTGGAGGCCAGCTCATTTTCTTTCATTTGTTTAATCTGTGAATCGCGGAGGATCACATTCCATACCCCACGGTTGGAAACATTCCTCGCCATTCACCACCGCTGGTCCGCTGGGATTGCTCCCAGGAGCTCCAGTGTCTGACACTCCAACGTGCGAGACTTGGCTGAACCTTGTCTCACCCGTACACAGCACGGATCTGTTGCAAGACTTAACAGGCCCTCTTCATAATAGGATGTACAAGAATGAAATTCATTAAAACATACGCTGGGAAAAATAGAAAGTCCATTATGAAAAGACGAATTTGATATTAATGTTGTGACTTGTTGGTATTTTTGAAATGTTCGGCATGGGTTTTTTTTTTCAATTGATGTGTGACATGATACTGAGCAATGATATTTTATTCCTGTACACTCCTGAATGCTCCTGGGTCAGATACAGTATGGGTCAGATACAATACAGGGCTCCCTCTACATTACCCCGACAGTGTATCTCCTCCTACCCAGTGTCAGCATTGAGTGCTCCTGGGTCAGGTACAGTACATATGAACATAGGAGCAGGAGTTGGCCATTTAGCCCCTCGAGCCTGCTCTGCCATTCAATAAGATCATGGCTGATCTGATCATGGACTCAGATACACTTCCCTGCCCGCTCCCCATAACCCTTTACTCCCTTATCGCTCAAAAATCTGTCTATCTCCACCTTAAATATATTCAATGACCCAGCCTCCACCACTCTCTGGGGCAGGGAATTCCACAGATTTACTGAGAGAAGACATTTCTCCTCATCTCAGTTTTAAATGGGCAGCCCCTTATTCTAAGACTATGTCCCCAAGTTTTAGTTTCCTCTATGAGTGGAAACATCCTCTCTGCATCCACCTTGTCGAGCCCCCTCATCGTCTTCTAAGTTTCAATAAGATCACCTCTCATTCTTCTGAACTCCAATGAGTATAGGCCCAACCTACTCAACCTATCCTCATAAGTCAACCACCTTATCTCCGGAATCAACCTAGTGAACCTTCTCTGAACAGATTCCAATGCAAGTATATCCTTTCTTAAATACAGAGACCAATGGGTCAGATACAACACAGGGCTCCCTCTACATTACCCCAACAGTGTATCTCCACCTACCCAGTGCCAGCATTGAGTGCTCCTGGGTCAGGTACAGTCTGGGCCACACATCTCCCTCTACATTACCCTGAAAGGGAATTACAGAAAGTTACAGCACAGAAGGAGGCCATTCGGCTCGTCGAGCCAGTGCTGACCGTTTGACAGATCAGTTGTGCTCAGTTCCACACCCCCGCTTTTTGCCTGTAGCCCTGCAAATTCCTCATCCTCAAGAACCTGTTCAACTCCCTTTACAATTATTTATGGAACCAGCTTCCAGCACCTTTTCAGGCATGGCGTTCCAGATCCCACCAACTCTCCGAGAGAAAACATTTCTCCTCATCCCCTCTCCAGAACGTTTGCCAATGGGTTTTGAATCTGCGACCTCTGGTTATTGACCCACTCGCCACAGGGAATAGCTTTTCCCTATTTACTCTCTCAAAACCTCTCTTCATCTTGAAAACCTCCATTAGGTCACCTCTTAACCTCTTCTTATACCCAGTGTCAGCATTGAGTGCTCCTGGGCCAGGTACGACAAGGGTCAGATACTTTCCTTGTTGGATTCAGAGAAAGATAGAGATAGAGAGATGGAGTTACAGAGAGATAGAACTAAGCGATCCCACAACCAATGGATCAGATGAAAGCTCTGTAGTCCTGCCACATCCAGTCGTGAATGGTGGTGGACCATTGAACAACTAACGGGAGGAGGAGGCTCCATGAATATCCCCATCCTCAATGATGGCGGAGCCCAGCACGCGAATGCACAAGACAAGACTGAAGTGTTTACAACCATCTTCAGCCAGAAGTGCCGAGAGGATAATCCATATCGGCCCCCTCCTGAGGTCCCCACCATCACAGAAACCAGTCTTCAGCCAATTCGATTCACTCCACGTGATATCAAGAAACGGCTGAGCACACTGGATACAGCAAAGGCTATGGACCCCGACAACATCCCGGCTGGTGTGCTGAAGACTTGTGCTCCAGAACTAGCCGCGCCTCTAGCCAAGCTGTTCCAGTACAGCTACAACACTGGCATCTATCCGACAATGTGGAAAACTGCCCAGATATGTCCTGTCCACAAAAAGCAGGACAAATCCAATCCGGCCAATTACCGCCCCATCAGTCTACTCTCAATCATCAGCAAAGTGATGGAAGGTGTCATCGACAGTGCTATCAAGCAGCACTTACTCACCAATAACCTGCTCACCGATGCCCAGTTTGGGTTCCGACAGGACCACTCGGCTCCAGACCTCATTACAGCCTTGGTCCAAACATGGACAAAAGAGCTGAATTCCAGAGGTGAGAGGAGAGTGACTGCCATTGACATCAAGGCAACATTTGACCGAGTGTGGCATCAAGGAGCCCTAGTTGTTATGTATCTGGACTTGTATATATTCTGTACAGCCACCAGAGGACTCATTCCCTGGAGTCCCAAGGGATCTCATAATCCCTTGGGAGCACAGGTATTTAAGAGTACTTCACAGGTTGGCGAGGCACTCTGGAGACCTGCAATTAAAGACTAAGGGCACACATTACTTTGAGCTCACAGTGTTCAGCCTGACTTTCTCCATACACTACAACTGGCGATGAGATACAGATAGTGAACCCAAAGATGCAGAGAACAGTGGGCATCCTGGAGAAATTCTCGGAGGGAGATTATTGGGAAACTTTTGTGGAGCGACTCGACCAATACTTTGTGGCCAATGAGCTAGATGGAGAAGAGAGCGCTGCCAAACGTGGAGCGATCCTCCTCATCGTCTGTGGGGCACCCACGTATGGCCTCATGAAGAATCTGCTCTCTCCAGCGAAACCCACGGAGAAATCGTATGACGATTTGTGTACACTGGTCCGAGAGTATTTGAACCCGAAGGAAAGTGTTCTGATGGTGAGGTACCGGTTCGACACCTACAAAAGGTCTGAAGAACAGGGAGGGCGAGTTATGTCGCCGAGCTAAGACGCTTTGAAGGACATTGTGAATTTGAAGGACATTTGGAGCACATTCTCAGAGATATTTTCGTACTGGAAATTGGCCTCGGAACCATACTTTGCAAACTTTTGACTGCAGAGACCCCAACCTTGAGTAAGGCCATAGCGATAGCCCAGGCGTTCATTGCCACCAGTGACAATACCAAGCAAATCTCTCAGCACACAAGTGCTGCTACAAGTACTGTGAACAAAGTGATGTTGTTTTCGAATCGTAATGTACAGGGCAGGTCACATATACCTGCAGTTACACGTCCGCAGATGTCTCAGAGTCCACCTCAAGGGTGATGAATGCAAGGCCATTAACACCTTGTTGGCGCTGCGGGGGTGATCATCGTTTCCATTCATGCCGATTTAAAGGATATGTTTGCAAGGGCTGTGGAACAATGGGACATCTCCAACGAGTGTGCAGGTGAGCTGCTAGGCCTGCTAAATCTGCAAACCACCACGTTGCAGAGGAGGACAGATTCATGGAGGATCACGATGAAACAGAACCTCTGAGGAGGCAGAGGTACATGGGGTGCACACATTCACCACGAATTGTCCCCCGATAATGCTGACGGTTGAACTAAATGGACACCTGGTGTCAATGGAGCTGGACATGGGCTCGAACTAGTCCATCATGGGCAAAAAGACTTTGGAAAGGTTGTGGTGCAACAAGGCCTCAAGGCCAGTCTTAACTCCAATTTGCACGAGACTAAGAGCTTATATGAAAGAACTGATTCCTGTAATTGGCAGTGCTACCATAAAGGTCTCCTACAATGGAGCGGTGCACAAGGTACCACTCTGGGTGGTACCGGGCGATGGTCCCACGCTGCTCGGCACGAGCTGGCTGGGAAAGATACGCTGGAACTGGGACGACATCCGAGCACTATCGCCCGCTGACGACACTTCGTGTGCACAGGTCTTAAACAAATTTCCTTCGCTGTTCGAACCAGGCATCGGGAAATTCCAAGGAGCAAAAGTGCAGATCCACCTAATTCCGGGGGCGCGACCCATCCATCACAAGGCGAGACCAGTACCATACATGATTAGAGAAAGGGTAGAAATCGAGCTCAACCGGCTACAAAGAGAGGACATCATCTCACCGATCGAGTTCAGCGAGTGGGCCAGTCCTATTGTCCCAGTCCTCAAGGGACATGGCACCGTCAGAATCTGTGGCGATTACAAAGTAACTATCTATTGTTTCTCCCTGCAGAACCAATACCCACTACAAAAGCCGACGACCTCTTTGCAACACTGGCGGGAGGAAACATGTTCACGAAGCTGGATCTGACCTCAGCTTACATAACGCAGGAACTGGAGGAATCATCGAAGGCCCTCACCTGCATCAAAACACACAAAGGCCTTTTTATTTATAACTGATGCCCGTTTGGAATCCGATCAGTGGCGGCGATATTCCAGAGAAACATGGAAATTTACTGAAGTCGGTCCTGCACACCGTGGTCTTCCAGGACAACATCTTGGTCACAGGTCGGAACACAGTCGAGCATCTGCAGAACCTGGAGGAGGTTCTTAGTCGGCTCAACTGCGTGGGGCTCAGGTTAAAACACTCGCAGTGCGTTTTCCTGGCGCCTGAAGTGAAGTTCTTGGGAAGGAGGATTGCGGCGGATGGCATCAGGCCCACCAACGCAAAGACGGAGGCAATCGAGAACGCACCAAGGCCACAGAACGTGATGGAGCAGCGGTCGTTTCTGGGACTCTTGAACTACTTTGGTAACTTCTTACCTGTTCTCAGCACACTGCTAGAACCACTGCATGTCTTACTAGGAAAAGGGGGTGAATGGGTTTGGGGAAAAAGCCAAGAAAATGCCTTTGTAAAAGCAAGAAAATTATTATGCTCAAACAAATTGCTTGTGTTGTATGATCCATATAAGCGTTTGTTACCAGCATGTGATGCGTCGTCATATGGCGTTGGGTGTGTATTGCAACAAGCTAATGATTTCGGGAAACTGCAACCGGTTGCTTACAGATCCAGGAGTCTGTCTAAGACTGAGAGAACCTACAGCATGATTGAGAAAGATGCATTAGCGTGTGTGTATAGGGTAAAGAAAATGCATCAATACCTGTTTGGGCTAAAATTTGAATTGGAAACTGACCAGAAGCCACTTATATCCCTGTTTCCGAGAGCAAAGGGATAAATACCAACACATCGGCCCGCATCCAGAGATGGGCGCTCACATTGTTCGCATACAACTACGCCATCCGCCACAGGCCAGGCACAGAAAACTGCGCCGATGCTCTCAGTAGGCTGCCATTGCCCACCACGGGGGTGGAAATGGCGCAGCCTGCAGATCTAGCTTTGGTTATGGAAGCATTTGAGAGTGAGCAATCACCCGTCACTGCCCAGCAGATCAAAACCTGGACAAGCCAGGACCCCTTATTATCTCTAGTCAAAGCTGTGTGCTTCACGGGAGCTGGTCCAGTGTCCCAATGGAAATGCAGGAAGAGATAAAGCCGTTCCAATGGCGCAAAGGTGAAATGTCTATACAGGCAGGCTGCCTTCTGTGGGGCAATCGAGTCGTGGTCCCCAAGAAAGGCAGCGACACCTTCATCAATAACCTCCACAGTACCCACCTAGGCATCGTAATGATGAAAGCGATAGTCAGATCCTTTGAGTAGTGGCCCGGCATCGATGCGGACTTAGAGTCCTGCGTTCACAGATGTAATACATGCTCGCAGATAAGCAATGTACCCAGGGAGGCGCCGCTAAGTTTATGGTCTTGGCCCTCCAAACTGTGGTCTATGGTACACGTCGACAATGCAGGCCCGTTCTTGGGTAAAATGTTCCTTGTGGTTGTAGACACATACTTCAAGTGGATTGAATGTGAGATAATATCGGCTAGCACGTCCGCTGCCACTACTGAAAGCCTGCGGGCCATGTTTGTCACACACGGCTTACCCGATGTCTTGGTGAGTGACAACGGGTCATGTTTTACCAGTGCTGAGTTCAAAGAATTCATGACCCGTAACGGGATCAAACATGTTACATCTGCCCCGTTTAAACCAGCGTCCAATGGTCAGGCAGAGAGAGCAGTGCAAACCATCAAGCAAGGCTTGAAGAGGGTAACTGAAGGCTCACTGCAGACTCGTCTATCCCGAGTCCTGCTTAGCTACCGCACGAGACCACACTCACTCACTGGGATCCCACCTGCTGAACTGCTCATGAAAAGAGCACTTAAGACAAGGCTCTCGTTAGTTCACCCTGGTCTACATGAACAGATAGAGAGCAGGTGGCTTCAACAAAGTGCATACCATGATAGCGCAAATGTGTCACGCGAGATTGAAGTCAATGATCCTGTATTTGTATTAAATTATGGGCAAGGTCCCAAGTGGCTTCCCGGCACTGTCGTGGCCAAAGAGGGGAGCAGGGTGTTTCGGGTCAAACTTTCAAATGGACTCATTCACCGGAAACACTTGGACCAAATCAAACTCAGATTCATGGACTACCCTGAGCAACCCACCTTGGACCCTACCTTTTTTGATCCCCCAACATACACATCAGTGACAACCGGCACCACGGTTGACCATGAAGCAGAACCCATCATCCACAGCAGCCCTGCAGGGCCCAACACACCAGGCAGCCCACCAAGGCCAGCTGCACAACAGCCCAGCGAGGGCCCAACAAATGATTCAACAACACCAGCTTTCACACCGAGACGATCAACCAGGGCAAGAAGGGCCCCAGATCGACTCACATTGTAAATAGTTACACTACTGACTTTAGGGGGGAATGTTATGTATCTGGACTTGTATATACTCTGTACAGCCACCAGAGGGCTCATTCCCGTAGTCCCAAGGCTGGAGAGGCACTCTGGAGACCGGCAATAAAAGACTAAGGTCACACTTTGCTTTGAGCTCACAGTGTTCAGTCTGACTCTTTCTCCATACAAAACACTAGTAAAACTGAAGTCAATGGGAATCAGGGGGCAAACTCCCCACTGGCTGGAGTTATACCTAGCACAAAGGGAGATGGTTGTGGTGGTTGGAGGTCAATCATCTCAGCCCCTGGACATCGCTGCAGGAGTTCCTCAGGGCAGTGTCCTCGGCCCAACCATCTTTAGTTGCTTCATCAATGACCTTCCCTCCATCATAAGGTCAGAAGTGGGGATGTTCGCTGATGACTGCAGTGTTCAGTTCCATTCGCAACTCCTCAGATAATGGAGCAGTCCATGCCCACATACAGCAAGACCTGCAACATTCAGGCTTGGGCTGATAAGTAGCAAGTAACATTCACACCACACAAGTGCCAGGCAATGACCATCTCTAACAACCGACAGTCGAACCACCTCCCCTTAACATTCAACAGCATTACCATCGCCGAATCCCCCACCATCAACATCCTGGGGGTCACCATTGACCAGAAACTTAACTGGACCAGCCACATAAATACTGTGGCAACAAGAGCAGGTCAGAGGCTGGGTATTCTGCGGTGAGTGTCTCACTTCCTGACTCCCCAAAGCCTTTCCACCATCTACAAGGTACAAGTCAGGAGTGTGATGGAACACTCTCCACTTGCCTGGATGAGTGCAGCTCCAACAACACTCAAGTAGCTGAACACCATCCAGGACAAAGCAGGCCATTTGATTGGCACTCCATCCACCACCTTCAACATTCACTCCCTCCATCACCGGCGCACCGTGGCCGCAGTGTGTACCATCTACAAGATGCACTGCAGTAGCTCCCCAAGGCTTCTTCGACAGCATCTCCCAAACCCTCGACCTCTACCACCTAGAAGGACAAGGGCAGCAGGTGCATGGGAGCACCACCACCTCCACGTTCCCCTCCAAGTCACACACCATCCTGACTTGGAAATATATTGGCTGTTCCTTCATCGTCGCTGGGTCACAATCCTGGGACTCCCTCCCTAACAGCACTGTGGGAGCACCTTCACCACACGGACTGCAGCGGTTCAAGAAGGCGGCTCACCACCACCTTCTCAAGGGGCAATTAGGGATGGGCAATAAATGCTGACCTTGCTAGAGATGCCAACATTCTGAAAGTGAGAGAAAGAGAGATGGGGCAAGGAGAGACAGACAGAGAGAGCCACCTTTACTCCATTGCTCAGGCGTGTACTCAGAGAGTAGCTGTGGCTCAGTGGGTAATGGAGTCCTGATCAGATCAGCCATGATCTTATTGAATGGCGGTGCAGGCTCGGGGGGCCAGGTGGCCGACTCCTGCTCCTATTTCTTATCTTCTTATGTTCACTCTTGCGTCTGGGTTGAGAGTTCAATCCTACTCCAGAGACTTGAGTGCAAAATCTTGGCTGACACTCGCAATGCAGTGCGGAGGGAGTGCCGTACTGTCGGAGGTGCCGTCATTCCGGTGAGGCGTTAAAGCGAAGCGCTATCTGCTCGCTCAGGTGGACATAAAAGATCCCATGGCCACTATTTCGAAGAAGAGCAGGGGAGTTCTCCCCGGTGTCCTTTTATCCCTCAATCAACGTCACTAAAAAACAGATTAACTGGTCATTATCACATTGCTGTTTGCGGGAGCTTGCTGTGCGTAAATTGGCGTTTCCTACATTACAACAGTGACTGCACTGCAAAAAGTGCTTCGTGGGCTGTGAAGCGCTTTGAGGCATCCGGTGGTCGTGAAAGGCGTTATATAAACGCAAGTCTTTCTTTCTTCCCTCTCACTCGAGGTGATGGCCTGCTCTACTTCAGGAATTTTATCCAAAAATTAATTAAAATTAATTCTTTTCAATAATGCTGGCGGCTCCCACGTGGAGAGACAAAGGTATTTTCATCAGCTCTTTTGGGTCTTGAACTGCGGCTAACTCGCAGCCCGAGGGCTGGGCAAGACTTCGACTCGGGTTACAACTTCCACATGGTAACAGTAAATTGTCTTTAAATCTATCCTTTTCACTCAATAATGAGATCAATTTAAACATCAAAACGGGGGGAAATTGTTCTGTCAATTCAAAGATATCGGCTTTTATCTGTTGGCAGTGACAGGATTAATACATTGTAAACTGTGACAGCTCGAGAAACCAGAGGCAGCAAGAGAGACGGATTGAGCACAGAGGGTGTGGTAAAAGACGGCTTCTGCTAACATTCTCCTGCACATTTTGAAGTTTTAGGGCACAGCGTTCCGACACAGCTGCTTAGGTCCTTCGGAGTTTACAACACAGAAGCAAGCCATTCAGCCCAGCCATTCTATCCCACCTTTGTGCGATCCTAACCAAATCCCCCTGCCCCGCTCTCTCCCCATAGCCCTCTATCAATCCCACACTAATCCCACTGCCCCACTCTCTCCCCTTAGCCCTATCCCAATCCCAAATTAATCCCACTGCCCCACTCTCTCCCCATAGCCCTGTATCAATCCCAAACTAATCTCAAAGTCCCACTCAATCCCCATTGCCCTGTATCAATCCCAAACTAATCCCAATGCCCCGCTCTCTCCCCATAGCCCTGTATCAATCCCACACTAATCCCACTGCCCTACTCTCTCCCTTTAGCCCTATCCCAATCCCAAATTAATCTCACTGCCCCACTCTCTCCCCATAGCCCCTGTATCAATCCCAAGCTAATCTCAAAGTCCCACTCAATCCCCATTGCCCTGTATCAATCCCGAACGAATCCCACTGCCCCACTCTCTCCCTATTGCCCTGGATCAATCCCAAACTAATTTCACTGCAACACTCTCTCCCCATTGCCCTGTATCAATCCCAAACTAATGTCACTGCCCCACTCTCTCCCCATTGCTCTGTATCAATCCCAAACTAATTTCACAGTCCCACTTAATCCCCATTGCCCTGTATCAATCCCAAACTAATCCCACTGCCCCGCTCTCTCCCCATAGCCCTATATCAATCCGAAACTAATCCCACTGCCCCACTCTCTCCCCATAGCTCTGTATCAATCCTACACTAATCCCACTGCCCCGCGCTCGCCCCATAGCCTGGTATCAATCCCAAACTGATCCCATTACTCCGCTCTCTCCCCATAGCCCTGTATCAATCCAAAACTAATCTCACAGTCCCACTCTCTCCCCATAGCCCTGTCCCAATCCTGAACTAATTCCACTGCCCCGCTCTCCCTCATAGCCCTATATCAATCTCAAACTAATCCCACTGTCCCATTCTCTCCCCATGGCCCTGTATCAGTTCCAAACTAATCACACTACCCGACTCTCTCCCCATATCCCAGTATCAATCTCAAACTGATCCCATTACCCCGCTCTCTACCCATAGCCCTGTATCAATCCCAAACTAATCTTGTTGCCCCACACTCTCCTCATAGCCCTATATCAATCCCAAACTAATTTCATTGCCCCACTCTCTCCCCATAGCCCTGTATCAATCCTAACTAATCCCACTGCCCCGCTCTCTCCCCATAGCCCTGTATCAATCCCAAACTAATCCCACAGCCCCACTCTCTCCTCATAGCCCTGTATCAATCCCAAACTAATTCCACAGCCCCACTCTCTCCTCATAGCCCTGTATCAATCCCAAACTAATCCCACTGCCCCGCTCTCTCTCCTCATAGCTCTGTATCAATCTTAAACTAATCCCACTGCCCTGGGGCTCGCTTGCAGTGTAGGAGTTCCAAGTAGAGTGCTTGCTTTGGGTGTCTTGTGTCTATAGTGGGGCAGTGGGATTAGTTTGGGATTGATAAAGGGCTATGGGGAGAGAGTGGGGCAGTGGGATTAGTTTGGGATTGATACAGGGCTATGGGGAGAGCGCGGGGCTGTGGAATTAGTTTGGGGATTGATACAGGGCTATGGGGAGAGAGCGGGGCAGTGGGATTAGTTTTATATAAATACAGGGCTATGGGGAGAGAGCGGGGCAGTGGAATTAGTTTGGGACTGATACAGGGCTATGGGGAGAGAGCGGGACAGTGGGATTAGTTTGAGGTTGATACAGGGCTATGGGGAGAGAGCGGGGCTGTGGAATTAGTTTTGGGATTGATACAGGGCTATGGGGTGAGAGTGGGGCAGTGGGATTAGTTTGGGATTGATACAGGACTATGTGGAGAGAGCGGGACAGTGGGATTAGTTTGGAATTGATACAGGGGTATGGGGAGAGAGCGGGGCAGTGGGATTAGTTTGGGATTGATGCAGAGCTATGGGGGGAGAGTGGGGCAGTGGGATTAGTTTGGGATTGATACAGGGCTATGGGGAGAGCTAGGGGCAGTGGGATTAGTTTGGGATTGATACAGAGATATGGGGAAAGAGCGGGGCAGTGGGATTAGTTTGGGATTGATACAAGTCCATCTCTCCCCATAGCCCCGTATCAATTCAAAACTAATCCCACTGTGTCAGTATGAGAGTTTGTGTGTGGATGAGTGTGTATGTGGGTGAGAACGTGTGAGTGTGTGAGTATGAGTGTGTGTGTC
>NC_091978.1:7412105-7439605 GCF_044704955.1 Pristiophorus japonicus
GCCAGCCCACACTGCGATATGTGCACGCACTAGTCCATGCAGTAGAGCTGGTCTCCAGTCGTCTTGGTTAACCCTTGCCACTGGACCAAGGCCTAGCTCTGTCAAGCCCGTGTGGTGGCTGGTGTGCAACGGCCACCCCACATTAAAAATCCCACGCACAGGCATCTTCCATCCTTCAGGATATAGTTCGGGTTCTACATTCGAAACACCTGTGAACTCATTCTTTTTTTTGCCTATGATGATGATGATGATGTGTGAGTGAGTGTGAGTGTGTGAGTGTGTGTGAGTGTGTGAGTGTGTGTGTGAGTGTGTTAGTTTGAGTGTGTGAGTGTGAGTATGTGAGTGTAAATGTGTGTGAGTGTGTAAATGTGAATGTGTTAGAGTGAGTGTGAGTGTGAGTGTGTGAGTGACTATGTGTGTGTGTGTGTGAGTGTGTGAGTGACTATATGTGTGTGTGAGTGTGAGTGAGTGTGTGTGTGAGTGTGTTTGTGTGAGTGTGAGTGTGTGTGTGTGAGTGTGCGTGTGTTTGTGTGAGTGTGTGTGTGTGTGAGTGTGTGTGTGAGTGTGTTTGTGTGAGTGTGTGTGTGAGTGTGTGTGTGAGTGTGTGTGTGTGAGTGTGTGTGTGTCTGTGTGTGAGTGTGTGTGTGAGCGTGTGTGAGTGTGTGTGTGTGTGTGTGTGAGTGTGTGATTGTGTGTGTGAGTGTGTGCGTGAGTGTGTTTGTGTGAGTGTGTGTGTGAGTGTGTGTGTGTGTGTGAGTGTGTGTGTTTGTGTGTGTGTGTGTGAGTGTGTGTGTGAGTGTGTTTGTGTGAGTGTGTGTGTGTGTGTGTGTGTGTGTGAGTGTGTGTGTGTGAGTGTGAGTGTGTGTGTGTGTGTGAGTGTGTGTGTGAGTGTGTTTGTGTGTGTGAGTGTGTGTGTGTGTGTGAGTGTGTGTGTGTGTGTGAGTGTGTGTGTGTGTGAATGTGAGTGTGTGTGTGTTTGTGTGTGTGAGTGTGTGTGTGTGTGTGTGAGTGTGAGTGTGTGTGTGTGTGTGAGTGTGTGTGTGTGTGTGAGTATGTGTGTGTGTGAGTGTGTGTGAGTGTGTGTGTGTGTGAATGTGTGTGTGTGAGTGTGTGTGTGTGTGTGAGTGTGTATGTGTGTGAGTGTGTGTGTGTGTGTGTGTGTGAGTGTGTGTGTGAGTGTGTATGTGTGTGAGTGTGTGTGAGTGTGAGGGTGTGTGTGTGAGTGTGTGTGTGTGTGTGTGTGTGAGTGTGTATGTGTGTGAGTGTGTGTGAGTGTGAGGGTGTGTGAGTGTGTGAGTGTGTGTGTGTGTTTGTGAGTGTGTGCGTGTGTGTGTGTGTGTGTGTGTGAGTGTGTGTGAGTGTGTGCGTGTGGCTGTGTGTGTGTGTGTGTGTGTGTGTGTGTGTGAGTGTGTGTGTGTGAGTGTGTGTGTCTGTGAGTGTGTGTGTGTGTGCGTGTGGCTGTGTGTGTGTGTGTGAGTGTGTGTGTGTGTGTGTGTGTGAGTGTGTGTGTCTGTGAGTATGTGTGTGTGTGTGTGTGTGTGAGCAGTGGATGGAGTGTATGTGTGTGAGTGTGTGTGTCTGTGAGTGTGTGTGTGTATGTGTGTGTGTGTGTGTGTGTGTGTCTGTGAGTGTGTGTGTGTGTGTGTGTGAGCAGTGGATGGAGTGTGAGTGTGTGTGTGAGTGTGTGTGTGAGCAGTGGATGGAGTGTGTGTGTGTGTGTGTGTGTGAGCAGTGGATGGAGTGTGAGTGTGTGTGTGTGTGTGTGTGTGAGCAGTGGATGGAGTGTGAGTGTGTGTGTGAGTGTGTGTGTGAGCAGTGGATGGAGTGTGTGTGTGAGTGTGAGTGTGTGTGTGAGCAGTGGATGGAGTGTGAGTGTGTGTGTGAGTGTGTGTGTGAGCAGTGGATGGAGTGTGTGTGTGTGTGTGTGTGTGAGCAGTGGATGGAGTGTGAGTGTGTGTGTGTGTGTGTGTGTGAGCAGTGGATGGAGTGTGAGTGTGTGTGTGAGTGTGTGTGTGAGCAGTGGATGGAGTGTGTTGGGGAGGGGAACAGGTGCCGGTGATGCAGACCAGACCGTGTTGCTGCTGACTCGGGCCCTCGCTGGGCTGGTGGTGTGGGGTCTGCAGCACGGGCTTCCTGCCGCCCCGCCCACTCGTTTACAGACAGTAACGTTCCATGTGTAGCCCCCTCGTTAACTCAGCAGCGGCCCAATGCCACCCAGCAAGCCAACACAGCAGCCAGGCGTGAGCTCGGCACCCAGAGTGTGAAGGCCTTTGATCTGGAGGTGTGAAGCCATTATTACCCACAATCAGGCATCACACCACAAGTCAGTCGTAGCGAATTTCACAGATCGGGGCTTCGGGGGCAGGGGGAGGGGGAGACCAGCAGGAATTCTCTGACTTTAGCAGACCTCACAACTTGTCTGCCTCACCTGCTCATTTGTGCCACCGTAAACCTAGGCCCCCACAGCATCAGCCACAGCTTTCAATATTTGTACATTTAGAATCACAGCATCAAACAGCTCAAGCAGGTCAATCGGTCCATTCACCATCATCATCGGCAGTCCCTCAAAATCGAGGAAGACTTGCTCCACTCTAAAAGTGAGTTCTCAGGTGACTGAACAGTCCAATACAGGAATTACAGTCTCTGTCACAGGTGGGACAGACAGTCGTTGAGGGAAAGGGAGGGTGGGACTGGTTTGCCGCACGCTCCTTCCGCTGCCTGCGCTTGCTTTCTGCATGCTCTCGGCGAAGAGACTCGAGGTGCTCAGCGCCCTCCCGGATGCACTTCCTCCACTTAGGGCGGTCTTTGGCCAGGGACTCCCAGGTGCTGGTGGGGATGTTGCATTTTATCAGGGAGGCTTTGAGGATGGCCCTGTAACGTTTCCTCTGCCCACCTGGGACTCGCTTGCTGTGCAGGAGTTCCGAGTAGAGCGCTTGTTTTGGGAATCTTGTGTCGGGCATGTGCCCGTGCTGGCTCTTTGAAACAGCGATTCAATTAATCTCACTCTCCCAATAGATCTGCAAACATTTCCTTTTCAAGGATATATCAATTCTCTTTTGAAATTTACACCTATCTATCAGCTGTGGCTCAGTGGGTAGCACATTTGCCTGGGAGGACAGACGCACCAGCGTTGGTGTTCTCGACCAGGCCCACAACCCCAGCATCGAAGCACTGACCACACTTGACCAGCTCCGCTGGACAGGCCACATTGTCCACATGCCCGACATGAGACTCCCAAAGCAAGCGCTCTACTCGGAACTCCTACACGGCAAGCAAGCCCCAGGTGGGCAGAGGAAACATTTCAAGGACACCCTCAAAGCCTCCCTGATAAAGTGCAACATCCCCACCGACACCTGGGAGTCCCTGGCCCAAGACCGCCCTAAGTGGAGGAAGTGCATCCGGGAGGACGCTGAGCACCTCGAGTCTCATCGCCGAGAGCATGCAGAAACCAAGCGCAGGCAGCGGAAGGAGTGTGCGGCAAACCAGTCCCACCCTCCCTTTCCCTCAACCACTGTCTGTCCCACCTGTGACAGAGACTGTAATTGGACTGTTCAGCCCACCTGAGAACTCACTTTTAGAGTGGCAGCAAGACTTCCTCGATTCCGAGGGACTGCCTATGATGATGATGAGCACACTTGCCTCTGGGTCAAAAGGTTGTGGGTTCAAGTCTCGCTCCAAGAACTTGAGCACATAAATCTAGGCTGACACTCAGTGCAGTGCTGAGGGAGTGCCGCACTGTCGGAGGTGCTGGGGCTGAAATTGTCCCTTTCGTGGTATGGATTGGCGTCGGTGCCCCCGACAGCTCTTGGTGTCGGTGACCCGTGTGCCCATTGAAGGGGAGGGCACACTGCCGCGACCACCATGTTATTTTTGTTTGTTGGCCGACTGCCAGGTCGGGCCGACAATTGTGCCCCTCCCGGGTTCGGCCGGGCTGCCAACAGGCAGCTTGGCACCCCCTTTTGGGTTCCAGGCCGCTGGCCCGGCCGAAACCCTCGCTGGTGGCCCAGTGTTTGCCACTAAAGTGGCTGCAGAGTTCGCAGCGGCCCTCCCCTTTAACTGAAGGGACGTTGTGATGTGCCAGCGCGATGACGTCATCAGCATGGCGCTGATGAGTGACAGCCTCGGCTCCTCCGCCCCGCCCCCATGAATGATGACACTTCCGCCCCGCTCGAGAAAAATTCGCCAAAGTGCTGACTTTCAACGGCTGGGCTGCCCCAATACACGGGAGCGGCCAGAACTCATTGAAACTGTTCAGCGTGTCTCGTTTCCAGCGGTGGGCAATGTCAGGCCCCGTTGTCTTTCAGATGAGACGTTAAACCGAGGCCCCGTCTGCTCTTTCAGGTGGACGTAAAAGATCCCACAGTCACTATTTCGAAGAGGAGCAGGAGGGGGAGTTATCCCCCGTGTCCTAGGGCCAATATTTATCAAGATAACAAAAACAGATTATCTGGTCATTATCACGTTGCTGTTTGTGGGAGCTTGCTGTGCGTAAATTGGCTGCCGCGTTTCCCACATTACAACAGTGACTACACTCCAATAAGTACTTAATTAGCTGGAAAGTGCTTTGAGACGTCCGGTGGTCGTGAAAGTCGCTATATAGATCCAATCTTTATTTATCTTTTATCTATTCTATTTATCTCTTCTCTCTATCCAAAGTCTTGAACGTACTGCACATTTTGCAAGATAAACCTCAGTCATCCATTATTGGAATAGAGAGCAGTTTTGAAATAGGAGGGTTCGGACAAGAGGGAACTGTGAAGCAGACTGAGATAGGTTTGGAGTGTGTGTGTGTGTGTGTGTGTGTGTGTGTAAATACCCAGAGCCTGGCGAATAAGGTTGGTGAGCTGCAGGCACAAGTCGCCACATGGGACTAGGATATAGTGCCAATAACGCTAACACCAGTGGAGCAATGGGCACTTAATATTCTGGCTGCAGCGTATTAGTTAGAGGGAAGTAGAGTTGAGGCCAAGATCAGCTCAGCCATGATCTTATTGAATGGCGGAGCAGGCTCGAGGGGCCGAATGGCCGACTCCTGCTCCTATTTCTTCTGTTCTTCTTATGATACGGAAGGAAAAAAAGGAGGCAGTATTGTTCAAAGATCAACACTAGAATTTATCCAATAGGCAGAAACTGTAATAAAGATGGGCACGGATTTGAGAGGCAACAACTCATTCAAGGATTTTGTCGAGGAAAGGGAGGTTGCAGATGGGGTGGCAGTTTTCTTTTACCAACGGATCCATCACAGACCCAATCCACATCCAGACCGGGGTCAAACAGGGCTGCATCATCGCCCCAACCCTCTTCTCAATCTTCCTCGCTGCCATGCTCCACCTCACAGTCAACAAGCTCCCCGCTGGAGTGGAATTAAACTACAGAACCAGTGGGAAGCTGTTCAACCTTCGTCGCCTCCAGGTCCAAGACCACCCCAACCTCTGTCGCGAGCGACAGTACGCGGACGACGCCTGTGTCTGCGCACATTCAGAGGCTGAACATCCAGGACATCGTCACCATATTTACTGAGGCGTATTTACTGAGACTTACACTAAACATCAGTAAGACAAAGGTCCTCCACCAGCCTGTCCTCGCCGCACAGCACTTCCCCCCAGTCATCAAGATCCACAACACGCACTGGACAACGTGGACCATTTCCCATACCTCGGGAGCCTCTTATCAACAAAAGCGGACAATGATGAGGAGATTCAACACCGCCTCCAGTGCGCCAGTGCAGCCTTCGGCCGCCTGAGGAAAAGAGTGTTTGAACATCAGTCCCTCAAATCTACCACCAAGCTCATGATCTACAGGGCCCTCCTGTATGGCTCGGAGACGTGACCATGTACAGTAGACACCTCAAGTCGCTGGAGAAATATCACCAACGATGTCTCCGCAAGATCCTACAAATCCCCTGGGAGGACAGACGCACCAACATTAGTGTCCTCGACCAGGCCAACATCCCCAGCACTGAAGCACTGACCACACTCGATCAGCTCCGCTGGGCGAGCCACATTGTTCGTATGCCAAACACGAATCTCCCAAATCAGGTGCTCTACTCGGAACTCCTTCACGGCAAACGAGCCAAAGATGGGCAGAGGAAATGTTACAAGGACATCCTCAAAGCCTCCCTGATAAAGTGCAACATCCCCACCGACACCTGGGTATCCTTGGCCAAAGATTGCCCTAAGTGGCGGGAGAAACATAGAAACATAGCAACATAGAAAATAGGTGCAGGTGTAGGCCATTCGGCACTTAGAGCCTGTTCCGCCATTCAATGCATTCATGGCTGAACATGCAACTTCAGTACCCCATTCCTGCTTTCTCGCCATACCCCTTGATCCCCCATCTAACTCCTTTTTGAATATATTTAGTGAATTGGCCTCAACAACTTTCTGTGGTAGAGAATTCCACAGGTTCACCACTCTCTGGGTGAAGAAGTTTCTCCTCATCTCGGTCCTAAATGGCTTACCCATTATTCTTAGACTGTGACACCTGGTTCTGGACTTCCCCAACATTGGGAACATTCTTCCTGCATCTAACCTGTCTATACCCGTCAGAATTTTAAACGTTTCTGTGAGATCCCCTCTCATTCTTCTGAACTCCAGTGAATACAAGCCCAGTTGATCCAGTCTTTCTTGATATGTCAGTCCCGCCATCTCAGGAATCAGTCTGGTGAACCTTCGCTGCACTCCCTCAATAGCAAGAATGTCCTTCCTCAAGTTAGGAGACCAAAACTGTACACAATACTCCAGGTGTGGCCTCACCAAGGTCCTGTACAACTGTAGTAACACCTCCCTGCCCCTGTACTCAAATCCTCTCGCTATGAAGGCCAACATGCCATTTGCTTTCTTAATCGCCTGCTGTATCTGCATGCCAACCTTCAATGACTGATGTACCATGACACCCAGGTCTCGTTGCACCTCCCCTTTTCCTAATCTGTCACCATTCAGATAATAGTCTGTCTCTCTGTTTTTACCACCAAAGTGGATAACCTCACATTTATCCACATTATACTTCATCTGCCATGCATTTGCCCATTCACCTAACCTATCCAAGTCACTCTGCAGCCTCATAGCATCCTCCTCATAGCTCACACTGCCACCCAACTTAGTGTGATCCACAAATTTGGAGATACTACATTTAATCCCCTCGTCTAAATCATTAATGTACAATGTAAACAGCTGGGGCCCCAGCACAGAACCTTGCGGTACCCCACTAGTCACTGCCTGCCATTCTGAAAAGTACCCATTTACTCCTACTCTTTGCTTCCTGTCTGCCGACCAGTTCTCAATCCACGTCAGCACACTACCCCCAATCCCATTTGCTTTAACTTTGCACATTAATCTCTTGTGTGAGACCTTGTCGAAAGCCTTCTGAAAGTCCAAATACACCACATCAACTGGTTCTCCCTTGTCCTCTCTACTGGAAACATCCTCAAAAAATTCCAGAAGATTTGTCAAACATGATTTCCCTTTCACAAATCAATGCTGAATTGGACCTATCATGTCACCTCTTTCCAAATGCGCTGCTATGACATCCTTAATAATTGATTCCATCATTTTACCCACTACCGATGTCAGGCTGACCGGTCTATACTTCCCTGTTTTCTCTCTCCCTCCTTTTTTAAAAAGTGGGGTTACATTGGCTACCCTCCACTCCATAGGAACTGATCCAGAGTCTATGGAATGTTGGAAAATGACTGTCAATGCATCCGCTATTTCCAAGGCCACCTCCTTAAGTACTCTGGGATGCAGACCATCAGGACCTGGGGATTTATCGGCCTTCAATCCCATCAATTTCCCCAACACAATTTCCCGACTAAAAAGGATTTCCCTCAGTTCCTCCTTCTTACTTGACCCTCTGACCCCTTTTATATCAGGAAGGTTGTTTATGCCCTCCTTAGTGTATACGTACTTGTTCAATTGGTCTGCCATTTCTTTGTTCCCCGTTATGACTTCCCCTGATTCTGACTGCAGGGGACCTGCGTTTGTCTTTACTAACCTTTTTCTCTTCACATATCTTTGGAAGCTTTTGCAGTTCGTTTTAATGTTCCCTGCAAGCTTCCTCTCGTACTCCATTTTCCCTGCCCTAATCAAACCCTTTGTCCTCCTCTGCTGAGTTCTAAATTTCTCCCAGTCCCCAGGTTCATTGCTATTTCTGGCCAATTTGTATGCCACTTCCTTGGCTTTAATACTATCCCTGATTTCCCTTGATAGCCACGGTTGAGCCACCTTCCCTTTTTTATTTTTACGCCAGACAGAGATGTACAATTGTTGTAGTTCATCCATGCGGTTTCTAAATGTCTGCCATTGCCCATCCACAGTCAACCCCTTAAGTATCATTCGCCAATCTATCCTAGCCAATTCACGCCTCATACCTTCAAAGTTATCCTTCTTCAAGTTCTGGACCATGGTCTCTGAATTAACTGTTTCATTCTCCATCCTAATGTAGAATTCCACCATATTATGGTCACTCTTCCCCAAGGGGCCTCGCACAATGAGATTGCTAATTAATCCTCTCTCATTACACAACACCCAGTCTAAGATGGCCTCCCCCCTAGTTGGTTCCTCGACATATTGGTCTAGAAAACCATCCCTTATGCACTCCAGGAAATTCTCCTCCACCGTATTGCTTCCAGTTTGGTAACCCAATCTATATGCATATTAAAGTCACCCATGATAACTGCTGCACCTTTATTGCATGCACCCCTAATCTCCTGTTTGGTGCCCTCCCCAACATCACTACTACTGTTTGGAGGTCTGTACACAACTCCCACTAACGTTTTTTGCCCTTTGGTGTTCTGCAGCTCTATCCATATAGATTCCACATCATCCAAGCTAATGTCCTTCCTAACTATTGCATTAATCTCCTCTTTAACCAGCAATGCTACCCCACCTCCTTTTCCTTTTATTCTATCCTTCCTGAATGTTGAATACCCTTGGATGTTGAGTTCCCAGCCCTGATCATCCTGTAGTAATATCTCTGTAATCCCAATCACATCATATCGGTTAACATCTAATTGCACAGTTAATTCATCCACTTTATTACGGATACTCCTTGCATTAAGACACAAAGCCTTCAGGCTTGTTTTTTTTAACACCCTTTGTCCTTTTAGAATTATGATGTAGTGTGGCCCTTTTTGATTCTTGTCTTTGTTTACTCGGTCTTCCACTATTGCTTTTTACCTTTCAACCATCTGTTTCTGACTCCATATTACTTTGCCCTGTCTCGTTGCATAGGTTCCCATCCCCCTGCCATATTAGTTTAAACACTCCCGAACTGCATTAGAAAATGTTACCCCTAGGACTTCAGTTCCAGTCCTGCCGAAGTGCAGACCGTCCCTTTTGTACAGGTCCCACTTCCCCCAGAATTGGTTCCAATGTCCCAGGAATTTGAATCTCTTCCTCTTTATTCTAATTATCCTGCTCCCTCTACTCTGATTAGCACGTGGCACTGGGAGCAATCCAGAGATTACTACCTTTGAGGTCCTACTTTTTAATTTAACTCCTAGCTCCCTAAATTCAGCTTGTAGGGCCTCTTCCCGCTTCTTACCTATATCGTTGGGAGGGCACTGAGCGCCTCGAGTCTCGTCGCCGATAGCATGCAGAAAACAAGCGCAGGCAGCAGAAAGAACGTGCGGCAAACCAGTCCCACCCACCAATGACTATCTGTCCCACCTGTGGGATTGTAATTCCCGTATTGGACTGTTGAGCCACCTAAGAACTCATTCTAAGAATGGAAGCAAGTCTTCCTCGATTCCGAGGGACTGCCTATGATGATGAGCTGGTTTGCAAGGACGGAGGGGTCAAGGGTTTTTTTTTGAGGAGTGGGGTGATGATGGTAGATTTGAGAAAGAGGGAGACAGTACCTGAGGAGAGACAACCATTAACAATGTCAGCTAACATGGGAACCAGAACAGGAAGTTGGGTGGTCACAGTTTGGTGGGAAGTGGCTGACTCTCCCAGTGCAGTGCTGAGAGCTTGACCCTAGAATATGACCCTAGATTATGAGCTCAAGTTTCTCTCTGATCTCCCCTCCTGATCTCTCCGAGCTCATCTTGTCCATGAGGGGAGATTGGAGAGAAACTGGAGAAAGATGCAAATTCAGCATTCAGGACGTTGCAAAGAGCTTTACAGCCAATGAAGTACTTTTATTGAGGTGCAGTCAAAGTGAGAAATGCGGCAGTCAACTTGCGCACACCAAGCTCCCACAAAGAGCAATGCGATAATGACCAGATAATCTGTTTTAGTGATGTTGGCTGAGGGATAAATATTGACCAGGACACCGGGGATAACTCCCCTGCTCTTCTTCGAAATGTTGGCCACGGGATTGTTTATGTCCACCTGAGAGAGTAAACGGGGCCTTGGTTTAATGTCTGATCTGAAAGACGGCACCTCTGACAGTGCAGCACTCCCTCAGTACTGCACCTCTGTCAGTGCGGCACTCCCTCAATACTGCCCCTCCGACAGAGCGGTGCTCCCTCAGTACTGCCCCTCCGACAGTGCGGCGCTCCCTCAGTACTGCCCCTCCGACAGTGCGGCGCTCCCTCAGTACTGCCTCTCCGACAGTGCGGCGCTCCCTCAGTACTGCCCCTCCGACAGTGCGGCGCTCCCTCAGTACTGCCCCTCCGACAGTGCAGCGCTCCCTCAGTACTGCCTCTCCGAAAGTGCGGCACTCCCTCAGTACTGCCCCTCCGACAGTGCAGCACTGCCTCAGAACTGCCCCTCCGACAGTGCGGCACTCCCTCAGTGCTGACCCTCCGACAGTGTAGCACTCCCTCAGCACTGCACTGGGAGAGTCAGCCTAGATTATGAGCTCAAGTTCCAAACATCAACCTTGCTCACCCCTATGAACACAGCACACACCGTATGTGCAAAGTAAGGCTGCCATACTGTTACTGAACTGCTCGATTGAGTGCAGTTTAATGAGCGTGATTACCAGTTAAAGCCAAAGGCAAAGTTAATTCTGTCACCTTCCAAGGACAAGGAAGATTACGGGTCGTCTGAAAAGTAGTACGGTCCCCTTTATATCCGGAGGTGATAGGGGCACTGGAGAAGGTGCAAACAGGGAATTAGAGTTTATAACACATCAGGAAATTCTGAACAGACTGTAACTCTTTGGAGGAAAGGGTGAGTGGGGAGTCTGGTTTGCCGCACGCTCTTTCCGCTGCCTGCGCTTGATTTCTGCATGCTCTCGGCAATGAGACTCGAGGTGCTCAGCGCCCTCCCGGATGCTCTTCCTCCATTCAGGGTGGTCTTTAGCCAGGGACTCCCAGGTGTCAGTGGGGATGTTGCACTTTATCAGGAAGGCTTTGAGGGTGTCCTTGTAACGTCTCCTCTGCGCACCTGGGAATCGCCTGCCGTGTAGGAGTTCCGAGTAGAGCGCTTGCTTTGGGAGTCTTGTGTTGGGCATACGGACAATGTGGCCCGTCCAACAGAGCTGGTCGAGTGTGGTCAGTGCTGCAATGCTGGGGATGTTGGCCTGGTCGAGGACGCTAACGTTGGTGCGTCTGTCATCCCCGCCACACAGCACTGCCCGCCCCCCCGCCTCTGGTTGTCAAAATCAACAGCACGGCCTTGGACAACATGGACCACTTTCCATACCTCAGGAGCCTACTATCAGCAAGGGCAACACTACCTCCAGTGCGCCAGTGCAGCCTTCGGTAACCTGAGGAAGAGAGTGTTCGAAAATCAGGCCCTCAAATCTGGCACCAAGCTGTAGTGATACCTGCCCTCCTGTATGGCTCAGAGACATGGACCATATACAGTAGACACCTCAAATCAGTGGAGAAATATAACTAACGATGTCTCCGCAAGATCCTGCAAAAGATGTATTTAAGGGGAAGCTAGATAAACACATGAGGGAGAAAGGAATATAAAGATATGCTGATAGCGTTTGATGAAGGTGGGACGTGTGGAGCATAAATGCTGACACGGCCCAGTAGGGCTGAATGGCCTGTGTCTGTGCTGTAAAGACTATGTAATTCTGTCAATTGATACCAGTGTCCCTCATACACTTACTTGACCTTTTTGGCCTATGATCCCCTCAGAGTTCAAATGAAGCATCTCCAATGCTAAAGCTGCCTCTAGGAAAGTTTGTATTCACTTGCATACCCGTCTCCGTCCCTGCCTCAGCTCATCCGCTGCTGATGCCCTCATCCGTGCCTATGTTACCTCTAGACTGGACTATTCCAACGTACTGCCTCCCACATTCTACCCTACGTAACTTAGAGGTGATCAAAACTCGGCTGCCCCGTGTCCTAACCCGCACCAAGTCCCGCTCACCCATCACCCTCTGTGCTCGCTGACCTACATTGACTCCCGGTTAAGCAAAGCCTCGATTTCAAAATTCTCATCCTTATTTTCAAATCCCTCCATGGCCCTCGCCCCTCCCTATCTCTGTAATCTCCTCCAGCCCCACAACCCCCCAAGATCTCTGCGCTCCTCTAATTCTGCCCTCCTTGATTATGATCGCTCAACCAAACAGTGGCCGTGCCTTCTGCTGCCTGGGCCCCAAGCTCTGGAACTCCCTCCCTAAACCTCTCCGCCTCTCTATCATCTCTTCCTTTAAGATGCTCCTTAAAACCTACCTCTTTGACCAAGCTTTTGGTCACCTGCTGTAATATCTCCTTATGCGGCTCGGTGTCAAATTCTGTTTTACAATACTCCTGTGAAGTGCCTTGGGATGTTATACGACATTACAGGTGCTATATAAAGACATGTTGTTGTTGTTGTAGTTGCCAAACTCTTCCGACTCTTGACTCTGTTTAAAGCCCATCTTTCCAAGACTTGAATCTGATATCTGGAGAGGCACCTCTAACCTCCCTCTCTCACGTTGCTAGACAGGATTTAAGAAAAAGCTTTCAGGGGAAGCTTGTCCAACTCTTTCGCTTCAGCATAACTTTGTCCTGGTCCTGATGAAATGCATCCCAGGGTATTAAAAGAGATGGTGGAAGTTATAACAGATGCATTTGTTATAATCTACCAAAATTCTCTGGACTCTGGGGAGGTACCAGCGGATTGGAAAGCAGTTAATGTAACGCCTCTGTTTAAAAAAGGGGGCAGACAAAAGGCAGGTAACTATAGGCCGGTTAGTTTAACATCTGTAGTGGGGAAAATGCTTGAAACTATCATTAAGGAAGAAATAGCGGGACATCTAGATAGGAATAGTGCAATCAAGCAGACGCAGCATGGATTCATGAAGGGGAAATCATGTTTAACTAATTTACTGGAATTCTTTGAGGATATAACGAGCATGGGTGGATAGAGGTGTACCGATGGATGTGGTGTATTTAGATTTTCAAAAGGCATTCGATAAGGTTCCACACAAAAGGTTACTGCAGAAGGTAAAGGTACGTGGAGTCAGAGGAAATGTATTAGCATGGATAGAGAATTGGCTGGCGAACAGAAAGCAGAGAGTCGGGATAAATGGGTCCTTTTCGGGTTGGAAATTGGTGGTTAGTGGTGTGCCACAGGGATCGGTGCTGGGACCACAACTGTTTACAATATACATAGATGACCTGGAAGAGGGGACAGAGTGTAGTGTAACAAAATTTGCAAATGACACAAAGATTAGTGGGAAAGCGGGTTGTGTAGAGGACACAGAAAGGCTGCAAAGAGATTTAGATAGGTTAAGCGAATGGGCTAAGGTTTCGCAGATGGAATACAATGTCGGAAAGTGTGAGGTCATCCACCTTGGGGAAAAAAAACAGTAAAAGGGAATATTATTTGAATGGGGAGAAATTACAACATGCTGCGGTGCAGAGGGACCTGGGAGTCCTTGTGCATGAATCCCAAAAAGTTAGTTTGCAGGTGCAGCAGGTAATCAGGAAGGCGAATGGAATGTTGGCCTTCATTGCGAGAGGGATGGAGTCCAAAAGCAGGGAGGTCCTTCTGCAACTGTATAAGGTATTGGTGAGGCCGCACCTGGAGTACTGCGTGCAGTTTTGGTCACCTTACTTAAGGAAGGATATACTAGCTTTGGAGGGGGTACAGAGACGATTCACTAGGCTGATTCCGGAGATGAGGGGGTTACCTTATGATGATAGATTGAGTAGACTGGGTCTTTACTCGTTGGAGTTCAGAAGGATGAGGGGTGATCTTATAGAAACATTTAAAATAATGAAAGGGATGGACAAGATAGAGGCAGAGAGGTTGTTTCCACTGGTCGGGGAGACTAGAACTAGGGGACACAGCCTCAAAATACGGGGGAGCCAATTTAAAACCGAGTTGAGAAGGAATTTCTTCTCCCAGAGGGTTGTGAATCTGTGGAATTCTCTGCCCAAGGAAGCAGCTGAGGCTAGCTCATTGAATGTATTCAAGTCACAGATAGATAGATTTTTAACCAATAAGGGAATTAAGGGTTACGGGGAGCGGGCGGGTAAGTGGAGCTGAGTCCACGGCCAGATCAGCCATGATCTTTTTAAATGGCGGAGCAGGCTCGCGGGGCTAGATGGCCTACTCCTGTTCCTAATTCTTATGTTCTTTTGTAATATTCAAGAGGGAGTTAGATATGGCCCTTGAGGCTAAAGGGATCAAGGGGTATGGAGAGAAAGCAGGAATGGGGTACTGAAGGAATGATCAGCCATGATCTTATTGAATGGTGGTGCAGGCTCGAAGGGCCGAATGGCCTACTCCTGCACCTATTTTCTATGTTTCTATGTTTCTATGTTTGTCTCTTTCTTCTTTCTTATTGAGATTTTTCCCACAATACAACAGTGACTACACTTCAAAAAGTACCTAATTGGCTGTAAAGCATTTTGGGACTTCCTGAAAGGTCGTGAAAGACACTATATAAATGCAAGTTTTTTCTTTCTTGAGCACATGAATCGAAATTGGCACTCCAGTGCAGTGCTGAGGGAGTCCCGCACTGCCGGAGGTGCCGTCGTTCGCAATGAGAACTTAAACCGAGGCTCCGTCTGCCCTCTCAGGTGGACATAAAAGATCCCACGGCCCTATTTTGAGGAAGAGCAGGAGCGATATCTTTGGTGTCCAGGGGCCAATATTTCATCATCATAGGCAGTCCCTCAGAATCGAGGAAGACTTGCTTCCACTCTAAAAGTCAGTTCTCAGGTGACTGAACAGTCCAATACGGGAATTACAGTCTCTGTCACAGGTGGGACAGACAGTGGTTGAAGGAAAGGGTGGGTGGGACTTGTTTGCCGCACGCTCCTTCCGCTGCCTGCGCTTGGTTTCTGCATGCTCTCGGCGACGAGACTCGAGGAGCTCAGCGCCCTCCCGGATGCACTCCCTCCACTTAGGGCAGTCTTTGGCCAGGGACTCCCAGGACTCGGTGGGGATGTTGCTGTTGCAGTTTATCAAGGGGGCTTTGAGGGGTGTCCTTGAAACGTTTCCTCCTGGGGCCAATATTTATCCCTCAATCAACATCACTAAAACAGATTATCTGGTCAGTAACCCATCGCTGTTTGTGGGAGCTTGCTGTGCGCAAATTGGTTGGCGCATTTCCCAGATCCAAAAAGCGCTGTAAAGCGCTTTGAGACGTCCGGTGGTCATGAAAGTCTTTCTTTACACTTCCAGACAATCTGTTCTGTCATGGTCATGCATGTGGACCATGTATACTAACTGTATAGTCGCATAAGGTGTGCCACCAGAGGGCACTGCGTTGGGAGACCTGAGGCTCACCTGCATAGGTGTGCAGGGCCCAGTATAAAAGGCTGCCCACCATGTTTGTGCCTCACTCTGCATTTACAATAAATGGGACTAAGGTCACAACAGCTCAAGTACAATACGAGACCTCGTGGAGTCATTCATCAGAGCATTAAAGACAGAACATGCTCAAAATGGAATCAGAAGCTTGAGCTTCTCGTTTGACTTCGAGAGGGTGCGGAATGGATTTCCTGGAATGGTTCCAGGGATGAGGGCCTTCAGTTACGTGGACAGACGGGAGAAGCTGGGGTTGTTGTCCTTGGAGCAGAGAAGGCGAAGGGGAGATTTAATAGAGGTGTACAAACATTTGAAGGGTCTAGGCAGAGTAAATAAGGAGACACGGTTTCCAGGGGCAGGAGGCTGGGTAACCAGAGGACACAGATTGAAGGCGATTGGCAAAAGTACCAGAGGCGAGATGAGGAAATATGTGGAGCACGCAGCCTGAAAGGACGGTGGAAGCAGATTCAATAGTACCTTTCAAAAGGGAATTGAATAAATACTTTTAAAGGAAAAAATTGCGGGGCGATGGGGAAAGAGCAGGGGGAGTGGGACTGATTGGAGAGCTCTTTCACAGAGTCGGCACAGGTACAGTGGAGTCATCCCACATTTAAAAAGTACTTGGATGTGCACCTGAAGTGCTGTAACCGACAGGGCTATAGACCAAGAGCTGGAAAGTGGGATGGATAGCTCTTGGTCGGCCAGCACGGACACGATGGGCCGAATGGCCTCCTTCTGTGCTGTATCATTCAGGATACACTTGCTTTGGAGGCAGTTCAGAGAAGGTTCACTCGGTTGATTCCGGAGATGAGGGGGCTGACTTATGAGGAAAGGTTGAGGAGGTTGGGCCTCTACTCATTGGAATTCAGAAGAATGAGAGGTGATCTTATCGAAACGTATAAGATTATGAAGGGGCTTGACAAGGTGGACGCAGAGAGGATGTTTCCACTGATGGGGGAGACTAGAACTAGGGGGCATGATCTTAGAATAAAGGGACGACCATTTAAAACTGAGATGAGGAGGAATTTCTTCTCTCAGAGGGTTGTAAATCTGTGGAATTCTCTGCCTCAGAGAGCTGTGGAAGCTGGGACATTGAATATATTTAAGACAGAAATAGACGGTTTCTCAAACGATAAAGGGATAAGGGGTTATGGGGAGCGGGCAGGGAAGTGGACCTGAGTCCATGATCAGATCAGCCATGATCGTATTGAATGGCGGAGCAGGCTCGAGGGGCCGTATGGCCTACTCCTGCTCCTATTTCTTATGTTCTTATGATTGTAGTCTTGAGAATCCTCGTGAAATCTAAAACTAATGCAGAGGAAAGCACCTCGCTCCGAAGATGAGGCGGTAATGGGGCGTGGGGGAGGGGTGTGGGGGCACAGCCACAAGGGGATGCATTGATCCACTGGCTGTGTTTGTTTATCTCAGCCTCCTCCTCCTCCTCTTCTCTGAACAATTTAAAAGATGAAAGTATGAACGCTGTCCCTGACATGCCTCACAGCTGGGCCATGTTTACTCAGCCTGTCAGTGCGGACTCTCTCCTCCCCTCGCCTCCCCTCCCCGCCGGTATCTCACGGACCCTGTGCTCCAGGGAAGCAGGTCCTGGGATCTCGATCACCGTCGGACGGAAGGCGTCGGCACCGGAGGCACTTTGCACAGAGGTTTCTGAGCACAGAGTCTCACCAGAGGCCAGAGTAACAGATAGGCCTAGAACCTCCCTTACCACCGCCCCACTCCCCCCGCCCCCAGCTGTCCCTGCACCCTCTCTCAGCTCAAAAAGTCTCCAGACCCCCCTCTCTCTGCCCTAACTTCCCCCAGAACCCCCTCAGTGGGGCTTACATAAGAACATAAGAATTAGGACCAGGAGAAGACCATTTGGCCCCTTGAGTCTGCTTAAAGGGTTCAATTATGCGAATAGGCTTGTAAAGTTGATTTGACTTCCCTCGTGTTGAGAGATGATCTCAGCATCGTAGGCAGTCCCTCGAAATGAGGATGACTTGTTTCCACCGCCCAAAAGGGATGAGTTCACGGGTGTTTCAATGAGGGACCTAATATTCCGGATCCCGACCTACATCTTGAAGGGTGGAAGGTGCCAGTGTGTGGATTTTTTTAACATGGGGTGGCCATTGCACACCAGCCACCACATGGGCTTGACAGAGCTCGGTCTTGGTCCAGTGGCAAGGGTTAACCAGGACGACTGGAGACCAGCTCTGCTGCACGGACCTAGTGCACGCGCACGTATCGCAGTGTGGGCTGGGCCCGTGCTGCCCCGGGGTCCTTGGCCCCGAACTCACGCCTCTCCTGGGCCCCGATCACGTCCCTCTACAATCTCTCGCCGCTCCTTCGCCCCGACCTCGCCGCTCCTGCTGTACCTGCCCGCGCTCCAATCACCGACCTGGACCTTGATGACGTCACTCTTCGCTGCCGTCGCCCCTCCTGCACCAGCTCGTGCTGTACCTTGCCGCGGTACACCCCCACGCTGTCCAGGGGCCGCTGCTCACCGCTCCTTATGGCCCTGACCTGCCGCTGGTGGTCTCTCGTCCTAATTGAGGTGTTAAGATCATTAACCGATTTGATAGGGTCGACAGAGCGCAACTCTCCATGGGGGGGGGGGTCCAGAACAAGGGGGCATAACCTTACAATTAGAGCCAGGCCGATCAGGGAGGATGTCAGGGAGCACTTCTTCACATAAAGGGCAGTGGGAATCTGGAACTCTCTCCCCCCCAAAAAAATTTGTTGAGGCTGGAGATCAATTGAAAATAGCAAGACTGAGGTGGGTCAATTTTTGTAGGAAGGGATATGGAACCAAGGCGGGTAAATGGGATTGAGGTACAGACCAGCTGTGAGGGCGAAATGGCCTCCTCCTGTTTCTATGTTCCCATTTCTCTCCCACACCCTACAGAACCCATTCTCTTCTCCTGTATTGTCCCCCATATTGGAAATAAAAACGGGGATCGATGTAAAACGTGCAGGTGATTTACTACTTGTTTTACACCATCCCATCGAGTCAAGATCTACCCCGACGTGTCTCCCCCCCACCCCTAACTATCGTGTGGGGGTTAGAACGGAACTAGCAACCACAGGGAGTCGTTCAGGCAAACAGCATAGGGGCATTTAAAGGAAAGCTAGATAAACACACGAGGGAGAAAGGAATAAAACAAAGAAAGACTTGCATTTATATAGCGCCTTTCACGACCACCGAACGTCTCAAAGCGCTTTACAGCCAATGAAGTACTTTTGAAGTGTGATCACTGTTGCAATGTGGGAAACACGGCAGCCAATATGCGCACAGCAAGCTCCCACAAACAGCACTGTGATAATGACCAGATAATCTGTTTTAGTGATGTTGATTTGAGGGATAAATATTGGCCCCAGGACACCGGGGTGAACTCCCCGTGCTCTTCTTCGAAATAGTGCCATGGGATCTTTTATGTCCACCTGAGAGAGCAGACGGGGCCTCGGTTTAATGTCCCATCCGAAAGACGACACCTCCGACAGTGCAGCACTCCCTCAGCACTGCACTGGGAGCGTCAGCCTAGAATTTTGTGCTCGAGAGAGCAGAGGGAACTTCGGTGAACGGCACTATAGAAATGCGTGTCTCTCTTTTTTTCCCCAAGTCTTGCATAGCAAGTTAAACAAAGCTCGGGAAAAAGTTTGTACAACGAAATGTCGATGAGGAGATCCTGTTAATTCCCCCCCTGCCGTCCCTCCCCGAGGACGTGGGATTGACATGGACAGGCCTTTTGCTACATAATCCGTGGCTGTGCTGTCCCAGCGCGCCGTGTCACACTCCTAATCACACAATCCGTGGCCTTCTTACGCCCCATCTCCCGGCTTTCAGCAGCGTCGCTCTCGCTTATAATTACTTTGCACATCGATGTGAGCTCAATGCAAACACCTCTCTCCCCCCAGCCCCAATCCGAAGGCTGATATTCCCAGTGTACCTATCCCACGCGCCCCCCCCCCCCGAGTGCTACGATAAATAAAGCTTTCATTCCCGAACAAACAGAAGCCAGGGAGAGACAAATCCTTCCTCCCTCGGCATTGCTGCTCGCACTCCCACCGATAGGGCCGCGTCAAATCAGCCGCGTCTTATTCAGCCACATTCACCGGGCCGAGGCCAGGTCCTGAAATAAACACACAAAGGGGTCAGAGAAAGCCATTAAAGACTTTATTGCCATCCCAGCCTCAGCAAACAGCCTTCAAATCCTTGCGATTAATTCAGCGAGATGTTTGCCTTTGACAATGACACCGGCCTCTGACGTGACAGAGTCCGGGTCCCACAATGGGAGGGGAGGGGTGGGGAAAGGGTGGTTTGCATTCAGAGCCCACCTCATTGCTTGCCAGCGGTAGAATCTGCGATTTCACCAGCCCGAGAGTTTTGTTACAAAGCGAGCCCCAACCCACTGCTGGGAGAGGAAAGAAAGAAAGACTTGCATTTATATAGCGCCTTGCATGACCACCGGTCGTCTCAAAGCGCTTTACAGCCAATGAAGTACTTTTGAAGTGTGATCACTGTTGTAATGTGGGAAACGCGACAGCCAATTTGCGCACAGCAAGATCCCACAAACAGCAATGTGATAATGACCCAGATAATCTGTTTTTGTCACATTGATTGAGGGGTATATATTGGCCCCAGAACACCGGGGATAACTCCCCTGCTCTTCTTCGAAATAGTGCCATGGAATCTTGTACATCTACCTGAGAGAGCAGACGGGGCCTCGGTTTAATGTCTCGTCTGAAAGACGGCACCTCCGACAGTGCAGCGCTCCCTCAGCACTGCAATGGGAGTGTAAACCTAGATTTCTGTGCTCAAGTCTCTGGGGTGGGACTTGAACCCACAACCTTCTGACTCGGAGGCGAGAATGCTGCCCACTGAGCCACAGCTGACACTTGGACGATGAGCGCAGACATCGCGGGGGGTTGCGGGGCAGGAGGAGATTACAGAGGTAGGGAGGCGCGAGGCCAGAGAGGGATTTAAAATCGAGAATGAGACTTTGCCCTGTGATTTCGGCTAGAGACAAAATTCGTCATAGCCCGGTTTGGGGCGGTAACACCGCCTGCTCGCTAACTTTAGCGGCGGGCGATGTTTACCGCCGCCAACCGGGATATTCGCTGTTAGCGTCCCGAGAGAGGAGCAGAGTGCAAAGGGAAGCACTCCACAGCCCTGTTTGGGCTCTAACGGGATGGGAGCACGGGAGTGCGGGAGCGCGGGAGCGTTACTGAAGTGGTGGCGCTAGTATTCCGGCAAAGGTGGAGCAGGCAAAAACTGCAGCAGGCAATGGATGAAATGTTGGAGGCTGTTCAGAGAAGGTTCACTAGGTTGATTTCGGAGATGAGGGGGTTGACTTATGAAGATAGGTTGAGTAGGTTGGGCCTACACACATTGGAGTTCAGAAGAATGAGAGGTGATCTTATCGAAACATATAAGATAATGAGGGGGCTCGACAAGGTGGATGCAGAGAGGATATTTCCACTCATAGGGGAAACTAAAACTAGGGGACATAGTCTCAGAATAAGGGGCCGCCCATTTAAAACTGAGGTGAGGAGGAATTTCTTCTCTCAGAGGGTTGTAAATCTGTGGAATTCTCTGCCCCAGAGAGACTGGGTCATTGAATATATTTAAAGCGGAGATAGACAGATTTTTGAGCGATAAGGGAGTAAAGGGTTATGGGGATCGGGCAGCGAAGTGGAGCTGAGCCCATGATCGGATCAGCCATGATCTTATTGAATGGCGGAGCAGGCTCGAGGGGCCAAATTCTCCTATTTCTTATGTTCTTATGTTAACAACGGTCTTCTCGAGGTCAGAAAGGTCAGTAACTGCAACCTGAATACGTACCGGGTCAGCCCTTTGGATGTGGCCCTGGGATCTCCTGTGCAGTGCCTGTTCCCCTTGTTGGGAGCAGCGGCGGACACTGCAGCAGGCGGAAGGTGTCATGCTGGGGATAGCGCTAACAGTGCATTGCACGTGTGTGACATCACTAAATGGGCGACACTAGAATGCGCAGCACTAAATGACAGCTTCGCTGCTAAACCGCCGGCGAGGTTCACGGCAGGCTGTCACAGCATGGCACGCGGGTGGGAGGTGCTTAGTGCCCTTGACCTTTATTACAGGAGGATTTGAGTACAAGAGTAAAGACATCTTACTGCAATTATATAGGTCCCTGGTGAGACCACACCTGGAGTATTGTGTACAGTTTTGGTCTCCTTACCTAAGGAAAGATATACTTGCCATTGAGGGAGTGCAACGAAGGTTCACCAGACTGATTCCTGGGATGGGGGGATTGTCCTATGAGTAGAGATTGAGTAGACTAGGCCTACATTCTCTATAGTTTAGAAGAATGAGAGGGGATCTCATTGAAATATACAAAATTCTTACAGGGCCTGACAGGGTAGATGCAGGGAGGATGTTTCCTCTGGCCGGGGGAGTCTAGAACCAGGGGTCACAGTCTCAGAATAAGGGGTCGGCCATTTAGGACTGAGATGAAGAGATGAGGGTGGTGAAGCTTTGGAATTCTCTACCCCAGAGGGCTGTGGAGGCTCAGTCTTTGAATATATTCAAGACAGAGAGCGTTAGATTTTAAGGGAATCAAGGGATATGGGGACAGTGCAGGAAAGTGGAGTTGAGGTCGAAGATCAGCTGTGATCTCATTGAATGGAGGAGCAGGCTCGAAGGGCTGAATGGCCGACTCCTACTGCTATTCCTAAAGTTTTTGTGTTCTCTCGGACGTTAACGGGTGGGGTTAAGCCAACGGATTTCTATCCTGAGAATCAGATTTAGTTAAGCAGGCATCAATCGGAGCAAAGCTGGTGATGGGGAGGTGTTAGTGCAGGGCGGTCTGATTTCAGTTCCTGGGATGGTTCACCAGACTCTGCTAACACTGTAGTTGGAACATGTCCAGGAGAGTCTGAGTCCGGGGGTTTGATCAGCAGACCAGCTGCCCATCCACCATCATCAGCATAGGTGTTATATATGGAAACTTGTATTTACTCTGTACAGCCACCAGAGGGCTAATTTCCTGGAGTTCCAAGGGATCCCATAATCCTTTAGGAGCACAGGTATTTAAGGAGGCTTCATCGATTGGAGAGGCACTCTGGAAATTTGCAATAAAAGACTAAGGTCACAATTTACTTTGAGCTCACAGTGTTCAGTCTGACTCTTTCTCCATACGTAACAACTGGCGACGAGATACAGATAGCGAACACAAAGATGCAGAGAACAGTGGGCATCCTGGAGAAATTCTCCGAGGGAGATGATTGGGAAAGTTTTGTGGAGCGACTCGACCAATACTTCGTGGCCATCGAGCTCGATGGGGAAGAGAACGCTGCCAAACGAAGGGCGATTCTCCTCACCGTCTGTGGGGCACCAACGTATGGCCTCATGAAGAATCTGCTCACTCCAGCGAAACCCACAGAGAAATCGCACGACGGATTTGTGCACACTGGTCCGAGAGCATTTGAACCCGAAGGAAAGCGTTTTGATGGCGAGGTACCGGTTCTACACCTACAAAAGGTTTGAAGACCAGGAAGTGGCGAGTTATGTCGCCGAGCTAAGACGCCTTGCAGGACATTGCGAATTTGAAGAATATTTCGAGCACATGCTCAGAGACTTTTTGGTGCTTGGCATTGGCCACGAAACCATACTTCACAAACTTTTTACTGTAGAGACCCCAACCTTGAGTAAGGCCATAGCGATAGCCCAGGCTTTCATTGCCACCAGTGACAATACTAAGCAAATCTCTCAGCACACAAGTGCTGCTACAAGTACTGTAAACAAAGTGATGTTGTTTTCGAATCATACCGTACAGGGCAGGTCACACATACCTGCAGCTGCACATCCGCAGATGACTCAGAGTCCACCATCAAGGGTGATGAATGCAAGGCCATTAACAACTTGTTGGCGCTGCGGGGGTGATCATTGTTTCCATTCATGCCAATTCAAAGGGTATGTTTGCAAGGGTTGTGGAACAATGGGACACCTCCAACGAGTGTGCAGGCAAGCTGCAAATCCTGTTAAACTGCAAACCACCATGTTGCAGAGGAGGGCAGATCCACGGAGGATCGCTACGAACCAGAGCCTCAGACTGAGGAGGCAGAGGTACATGGGGTGCACACATTCACCACGAATTGTCCCCCGATAATTCTGAATGTGGAACTAAATGGACTCCCGGTGTCAATGGAACTGGACACAGGCGCGAGCCAGTCCATCATGGGCAAAAAGACTTTTGAAAGATTGTGGTGCAACAAGGCCTCAAGGCCAGTCTTAACTCCAGTTTGCATGAAACTAAGAACTTACATGAAAGAACTGATTCCTGTAATCGACAGTGCTACCGTAAAGGTCTCCTACGATGGAGCGGTGCACAAGCTACCACTCTGGGTGGTACCGGGCGATGGTCCCACACTGCTCAGCAGGAGCTGGCTGGGAAAGATACGCTGGAACTGGGACGATGTCCGAGCACTATCGCCCACTGACGGCACTTCATCTGCCCAGGTCTTAAACAAATTTCCTCAGCTGTTCGAACCAGGCATCAGGAAATTCCAAGGAGCAAAAGTGCAGATCCACCTAATTCTGGGAGCCCGACCCATCCATCACAAGGTGAGAGCAGTACAGTACATGATGAGAGAAAGGGTAGAGATCGAGCTAGACAGGCTGCAAAGAGAGGGCATCATTTCACCGATCGAGTTCAGCGAGTGAGCCAGTCCTATCGTCCCAGTCCTCAAGGGAGACGGCACCATCAGAATCTGCGGCGATTACACAGTAACTATCAATCATTTCTCCCTGCAGGACCAATGCCCACTACCAAAGGCCGATGACCTCTTTGCAAAGCTGGCGGGAGGAAAGACATTCATGAAGCTGGATCTGACTTCAGCCTACATGACGCAGGAACTGGAGGAATCATCGAAGGCCCTCACCTGCATCAGCACGCACAAAGTTCTTTTTGTTTATAACAGATGCCTGTTTGGAATCCGATCAGCGGCGGCGATATTCCAGAGAAACATGGAAAGCTTATTGATGTCAGTCCCGCACACCGTGGTCTTCCAGGACGACATCTTGGTTACAGGTCGGAACACAGTCGAGCATCTGCAGAACCTGGAGGTGGTTCTTAGTCGACTAAACCGCGTGGGGCTCAGGTTAAAACGCTCGAAGTGTGTTTTCCTGGTGCCTGAAGTGGAGTTCCTGGGAAGGAGGATTGCGGTGGATGGCATCAGCCCCACCAACGCGAAGACGGAGGCAATCGAGAACGCACCAAGGCCACAGAATGTGGCGGAGCTGCAGTCGATTCTGGGACTCCTGAACTACTTTGGGAACTTTTTACCGGGTCTCAGCACACTGTTAGAACCCCTGCATGTCTTACTACGAAAAGGGGGTGAATGGGTTTGGCGCAAAAGCCAAGAAAATGCCTTTGTAAAAGCGAGAAAATTGTTATGCTCAAACAAATTGCTTGTGTTGTATGATCCATGTAAACGTTTGGTACTAGCATGTGATGCGTCGTCATATGGCGTCGGGTGTGTATTGCAACAAACTAATGATTTCGGGAAACTGCAACCGGTTGCTTATGTATCCAGGAGTCTGTCTAAGGCTGAGAGAGCCTACAGAGTGATTGAGAAAGAAACGTTAGCTTGTATCTATGGGATAAAGAAAATGCATCAATACCTTTTTGGGCTAAAATTCGAATTGGAAACTGACCATAAGCCACTTATATGCCTGTTCTCCGAGAGTAAAGGCATAAATACCATCGCATCGGCCCGCATCCAAAGATGGGCGCTCATGTTGTCCGCATACAACTACGCCATCCGCCACAGGCCAGGCACAGAAAACTGCGTCGATGCTCTCAGTAGGCTGCCATTGCCCACCACAGGGGTGGAAATGGCGCAGCCCGCAGATCTAGCCATGGTTATGGAAGCATTTGAGAGTGAGCAATCACCCGTCACTGCCCGGAAGATCAAAACCTGGACAAGCCAGGACCCCTTATTGTCTCTAGTCAAAAGCTGTGTGCTTCATGGGAGCTGGTTCAGTGTACAGTGGAAATGCAGGAAGAGATAAAGCCATTCCAGCAGCGCAAAGCTGAAATGTCTATACAGGCAGACTGCCTTCTGTGGGGCAATCGAGTAGTGGTCCCCAAGAAGGGCAGAGACGCCTTCATCAATGACCTCCACAGTACCCACCCAGGCATCGTAATGACGAAAGCAATAGCCACATCCCACGTGTGGTGGCCCAGTATCGATGCGGACTTAGAGTCCTGCGTTCACAGATGTAATACATGCTCGCAGTTAAGCAATGTACCCAGGGAGGCGCTGCTAAGTTTATGGTCTTGGCCCTCCAAACCGTGGTCTAGGGTACACGTCGACTATGCAGGCCCGTTCTTGGGTAAAATGTTCCTTGTGGTTGTAGACGCGAACTCCAAGTGGATTGAACGTGAGATAATGTCAGCTAGCACGTCCGCTGCCACTACTGAAAGCCTGCAGGCCATGTTTGTCACTCACGGCTTACCTGATGTCCTGGTGAGTGACAACAGGCCATGATTTACCAGTGCTGAGTTCAAAGAATTCATGACCCATAACAGGATCGAACATGTCACATCTGCCCCGTTTAAACCAGCGTCCAATGGTCAGGCAGAGAGAACAGTGCAAACCATCAAGCAAGGCTTGAAGAGGGTAACTGAAGGCTCACTGCAGACTCGCCTATCCCGAGTCCTGCTTAGCTACCACACGAGACCACACTCGCTCACAGGGATCCCACCTGCTGAACTGCTCATGAAAAGAGCACTTAAGACAAGGCTCTCGTTAGTTCACCCTGATCTACATGAACAGGTAGAGAGCAGGCGGCTTCAACAAAGTGCATACCATGATAGCGTAAATGTGTCACGCGAGATTGAAGTCAATGATCCTGTGTTTGTGTTAAATTATGGACAAGGTCCGAAGTGGCTTCCCGGCACTGTCGTGGCCAAAGAGGGGAGCAGGGTGTTTCGGGTCAAACTTTCAAATGGACTCATTCACCGGAAACACTTGGACCAAATCAAACTCAGATTCACGGACTATCCTGAGCAACCCACCTTAGACCCTACCTTTTTTGATCCCCCAACATACACACCAGTGACAACCGGCACCACGGTTGACCACGAAGCAGAACCCATCACCCATAGCAGCCCAGCAGGGCCCAACACACCAGGCAGCCTAGCAAGGCCAGCTGCACAGCAGCCCAGCGAGGGCCCAACAAATGATTCAGCAATACCAGCTTTCACATCAAGACGATCAACCAGGGCAAGAAGGACCTCAGAACAAGTCACATTGTAAATAGTTACACTATTGACTTTGGCGGGGGGGGGAGGGGGGGTAGTGCTGTTATATATGTAAACTTGTTTTTACTCTGTACAGCCACCAGAGGGCTCATCACCTTGAGTCCCAAGGGATCCCATAATCCCTTGGGAGCACAGGTATTTAAGGAGGCCTCACAGATTGGAGAGGCACTCTGGAGACCTGCAATAAAAGACTACGGTCACACTTTACTTTGAGCTCACAGTGTTCAGTCTGACTCTTTCTCCATACATAACAATAGGCAGTCCCTCGAAATCGAGGAAGACTTGCTTCCACTCTAAAAGTGAGTTCTCAGGTGACTGAACAGTCTAATACAGGAATTACAGTCTCTGTCACAGGTGGGACAGACAGTGGTTGAGGGAAAGGGTGGGTGGGGAGTCTGGTTTGCCGCACGCTCCTTCCGCTGCCTGCGCTTGCTTTCTGCACGCTCTCGGCGATGAGACTCGAGGTGCTCAGCGCCCTCCCGGATGCACTTCCTCCACTTAGGACGGTCTTTGGCCAGGGACTCCCAGGTGTCGGTGGGGATGTTGC